>NW_026111561.1:452500-503418 GCF_024679095.1 Eriocheir sinensis | reverse complement strand
AAGTTGTTAACATAGCTCTCAACACAATTCCAGTGATTGGGTATATTTCCTGAAGATTATTACTACAAATATATGTTAAGAAATCTTTAGCAGTAGCAAGAGTTTTTTTCTCTACTGACAACAGCAATGAAATGTCTCAACTCCATTTCCAGTTCAGGTGCATCAATGTCTCCCATTATTCCCTCATATTTCTTGCATCGAATGTGAAGCTTGTTTTCGTCAATACACTGCTTGAATTGCTATGTATTGTACAAAAAAGCCAAACAGGTTATGCCACTCCATAAGCTGACTAATTCCCGATTTGACGGATGATATAACCTGATCTACTACAACAAAGAAGAACTGACCTTTTTTTTGTCCTCAGATAAGATACTTTCATTGCGACACATAGTCAAACATGCTTTTTTTTTCTTCGTGTACGCGTCTGCGGAAATACTTTTGCTACATCCACCTGCTCAGCTATTTCCGATGCATTAAGATTTTATTTTTTTTACAACAAAGGAGGCAGCTCAAAGGGCACAAAAAAAGGAAACAATAATAAAAAAAAAAAACGCTACTCGCTGCTCCTAAAAAAGAGTCATAAGAGGTGGCCGAAAGAGAGGTCAATTTCGGAAGGAGAGGTGTCCTGACACCCTTCTCTTGAAAGAGTTCAAGTCGTAGGCAGGAGGAAATACAGATGAAGGAAGATTGTTCCAGAGTTTACCAGCGTGAGGGATGAAAGAGTGAAGATGCTGGTTAACTTTTGCATAAGGGGTTTGGACAGTATAGGGATGAGCATGAGTAGAAAGTCGAGTGCAGCGGGGCCGCGGGAGGGTGGGAGGCATGCAGTTAGCAAGTTCAGAAGAGCAGTCAGCGTGGAAATATCGATAGAAGATAAAAAGAGATGCAACATCGCGACGGAATTCAAGAGGTAGAAGACTATCAGTAGGAGGAGGAGAGCTGATGAGACGAAGAGCCTTAGACTCCACTCTGTCCAGAAGAGCTGTGTGAGTGGAGCCCCCACATGTGAGATGCATACTCCATACGAGGGCGGACAAGGCCCCTGTATATGGATATCACCTGCGGGGGAGAAGAACTGGCGGAGACGACACAAAACGCCCAACCTCGAGGAAGCTGATTTAGCGAGAGAGGAGATGTGAAGTTTCCAGCTGAGCTTTTGAGTTAAGGATAGACCGAGGATGTTTAGTGTTGAAGATGGTGATAGCTGAGTGTTATCGAAGAATAGGGGATAGGTGTTTGGAAGTTTCTGTCGAGTTGATAGGTGGAGAAATTGAGTTTTTGAGGCATTAAAGGACAGAAGGTTCCTTTTGCCCCAATCGGAAATGATAGCAAGTGACCGTCTACCACCGCAGAGATGGAACGACCGGAAAGGAAACTGGAGAATAAGGAACAGAGTGAGGGATAGAATCCTAAAGAGGGCAATTTAGAAAGCAAAGACTTGTGCCAGACTTAATCGAAGGCTTTCGATATGTCTAGCGCAAAAGAGAAAGTTTCACCGACACGACTAAGAAAGGATGACCAAGAGTCAGTTAAGAGAGCAAGAAGATCGCCAGTAGAACGCCCCTTGCGGAACCCATACTGGCGATCAGATAGAAGGTTAGAAGTGGAAAGGTGCTTTTGAATCTTCAGATTAAGGATTGATTCAAAAGCTTTAGATAGACAGGAAAGTAAAGCTATAGGGCGGTAGTTTGAGGGATTGGAACGGTCACCCTTCTTTGGCACAGGCTGTACAAAGGCATACTTCCAGCAGGAAGGAAAGGTAGATGTTGATAGGCAGAGACGAAAGAGATTGACCAGGCAGGGTGTCAGCATGGAAGCACAGTTTTTAAGGACAATAGGAGGCACTCCATCAGGTCCATAAGCCTTCTGAGAGTTGAGGCCAGAGAGGGCATAGAAAACATCATTTGGAAGAATCTTAATAACAGGCATAAAGGAGTCAGAGGGGGGATGAGTAGGAGGAATATGCCCAGAATCGTCCAAGGTGGAGTTCTTACAGAAAGTTTGAGCGAAGAGTTCAGCCTTAGAGACAGAAGAGACGGCAGTGCTGACGTCAGAGTTAAGGAGAGGAGGGAAAGAGAAAGAAGTGAAATTGGAGGAGATATTTTTGGCTAGATGCCAGAAGTCACGGGAAGAATTAGAAGAAGTAAGGTGTTGACATTTTCTATTGATAAAAGAAGTTTTGGTAAGTCGGAAAATAGATTTGGCACGATTCCGGGCTGAAATGTAAAGGTCATAGTTAGCGGCTCTGGAACCCTTTGTGAGCTGCCTCTCTATCTTTAATAGCACGAGAACAAGCATGATTAAACCAAGGCTCTTTAGCATGAGGAGTAGAGAAAGAACGTGGAATGTATGCCTCCATTCCAGAGACAATCACTTCTGAGATGCGCTGGGCACACAGAGAGGGGTCTCTCTCTTGGAAGCAGTAATCATTTCACGGGAAATCGGAAAAGTACATCCTTAGGTCGTCCCACCGAGCTGAAGCAAAATAAATGCCAGAAGCATCGCCTCTTCGGTGGGTCCAGAGGATGTACAGGAGCGATATGACAGGAAACAGAAATACGGTTATGATCGGAGGAGCCAAACGGAGAGAACAGTTTGACAGAGTAAGCAGAAGGATTAGAGGTAAGGAAGAGGTCTAGAATGTTGGGCCTGTCTCCAAGACGATCGGGAATACGTGTAGGGTGCTGAACCAACTGCTCTTGGTCGTTGAGGAGAGCAAAGTTGTAGGCTTGTTCACCAGGCTGGTCAGTGAAAGAGGATGAAAGCCAAAGCTGGTGGTGAACATTGAAATCTCCCAAGATGGGGGTTTCATCGAAGGGAGAGTGAGACAAGATGTGCTCCACTTTAGAATTCAAAAAGTCAAAGAATTTTACATAGTTAGTAGAGTTAGGTGAGAGATAAACAGCAGAGGTGTATTTAGTAATAGAATGACAATGAAGTCTTAGCCAGATGGTGGAAAATTCAGAAGAGTGAAGGTCGTGGGCACGAGAGCAAGTGATGTCGTTGCGCACGTAGGCGCAACATCCAGCTTTGGATTGAATTTTAGGATAGAGATAGTAGGAGGGAACAGAGTAGAGGTAGCTGTTAGTAACCTCAGACACCTGTGTTTCGGTGAGGAAGAGAAGAAGAGGTTTAGAGGAGAAAAGATGGTGTTCCACAGAATGAAAATTAGAACGAAGACCGCGAACGTTGCAGAAATTGATAAGGAGGAGGTTCGAGGATTTATCAGGACACCTCTCGGGTCGGCAGCCAGAAGGGGAGTCCCTGGGGGTATTTATGATCCCCCCCCACAGGCGGGCAGTTGTATTATACCCTGTATTGCGATACTGTTCAAAGAATGCCATAGTAGTAGTCACCTCTGCCTGCAGCCTACCAATTGTTATGTCTGATGACTGAATAAGCTTGTTGGTCTTATTGATATGAAATAAAATGTCATACCATAAGCAAACTGCTGATAGAAATGGCCATTAGCTCAATATGTCCAAGAGTGCACCTGCTCCTGTGGTCACGCCATCTTTTTTCTCGAGAGCATTTTCTCTCAGCACTGATAAGGCATTGTTAATTTCCTTCATATGATATCGGAGCGGTTTAACAGCTTCAATTCGTGACTCCCACCTGTTATCTGATGTACCTTTAACTGTAATAGGCAAACATTCTTCAAGAATAGCCCATCGAGATGTAGATGAGCTAAATATCACATACATTCTGTTGATGATGCCCAAAAAATCAATGGCATAATTTGAAGATTTCGCTGCATCTACAATCACCAAACTCCAGGTATGAGCCACGCAGTACATGCAAAGCACGTTGATTCGATTCTAATGTACGAGCTTATACTCCTTTATTCTTTCCACTCATGTTAGCACCATGATCGTAAGCTTGTCCTCTCATATCAGATATATCTATCCCAACCCCATTCACCTTGTCAAGGAATGAGTTCAGTAAACCGTCACCAGTTGTATCATGCACATTCAGGAAACCAAAAAAGGCCTCATGAATTTTAATCTCTCTCTCTCTCTCAGGCAAAGGCAAAGCCTCCAAGAGCATTTGCACAAAATTTCAGATTGGTCGGATAAATGGGAGATACCCTTTAACGTAGACAAGTGCCAGGTCCTTCAAGTAGGAACAAAAAATAAGAAGTTCGATTACGAAATGCGCGGCGTTAAACTCACAAGAGCTCAATGAGTTAAGGACCTGGGGGTCAAAATCGCGTCAAACCTCAAATTCGCACATCAATGCATCGATGCAGCAAATAAAGCAAACAGAATGTTGGGCTTTATTAAAAGAAACTTTTTATTCAATAATAAAGATGTAATACTTCCGCTCTACAATAGTTTAGTCAAACCCCACTTGGAATATGCGGTACAGTTTTGGTCTCCCCACCATGCAAAGGACATTGCTAAACTAGAAGGTGTTCAGCGTCGAGCAAAAAAAATGATCCCTTCCTTGCGCAACAAATCCTACGAAGAAAGGCTTTCCACCCTCAACATGTTCTCTCTTAAGAAACGTCGCCTCTGAGGAAAACTGATCGAATGTTTTAAAATACTTAATGGTATCACGAATGTAGACAGATCAACATTGTTTATGATCGATGACAATTTGCGAACGAGGAACAATGGCATAAAACTCAAATTTAGACAAGTAAATTCAGACTGCACCAAATTTTTCTTCACCAACGTTGTAGTGCGAGAATGGAATAAGCTCCCACCGTCAGTGGTCCAGTGTAACACGATTGACTCCTTTAAAAACAAGCTCGACCGTCACTTCCTTGAACTTAATATTAACTAGAGTAGAAAAGCAACGTTTTGGAGCCATCTGATTAATGTAAAATCACTTAGGTTTAAGGATAGACCACCTAGTCTGGACCATAGGGTCTGTGTGGTCTGATTTTCTATGTAATTCTGTATCTCTCTCTCTCTCTCTCTCTCTCTCTCTCTCTCTCTCTCTCTCTCTCTCTCTCTCTCTCTCTCTCTCTCTCTCTCTCTCTCTCTCTCTCTCTCTCTCTCTCTCTTCCTTCCCGTCACCTCCCCCCCCCCCCCTCCAAAATGCATGGCTCTCAATGAAGACGATTAAACAGTTCCAAAGTTGCTGTTTTGTTTGCAAAGGTAACGATCCCCCTCTCGGCCTTCGGGAATAATTGATGTGAGAGTCGAAAGCGCATGAAAACACCCACGTTAGAGCACTGGGGTCCGTCTGCAGGAACCACCAACTACACGGTCAAGTCTCTGACATCCCCGGTGGCACCTGGCAGACCTGTGTGTCGCTGCGCCGCGGGTGATTTTAATTATCGAAAAAGAGAACTCGTGTCTCCCTCATTGTTCTTTTTCTTATTTCTAAGCAGGAGCGTGTGGCCGGCAGGCACGCATGACACACACACACACACACGGCCCGGTAGCTCAGTTGAATGTCGGCCTCACAGCCAGAAGGACCGGGGTTCGATTCCCCGGCCGGGTGAAGATAAGTTGGGTTAATCTTCTTTCACGTGTAGCCCCTGTTCACCTAGCAGTGAGTAGGTACGCGACGTCAGGCAAGGAGTTGTGACCTCGTTGTCGCGGTGTGTTGTGTATGAGTGGTCTCAGCCCTACCCAAAGATCGGTACTACGAGTTCTGTCCTCCGTAGGGAAACGGCTGGCTGTCTCGAGCATAGCTGGGCGTTATCGCGATAAGTTATCGCGATACTTTATCGCTGATAACAAAATCGGGTTATCAGCCATCCGCTACTTATTTAAATATAAATCGGTATCTTCGTTACTTTTGTAACCAGACTAGCGATAATCACTACTTTTTTCCGCCTCAGAAAAAAAGTCTCCTCCCTACTCCGCATGCGTGGCCGGTGTTGTATGGAAAAAATTCGGGGTATGAAATATCTTCGGTGAAGAGATTTCATACTTAGATCATCAACATTAAAAAAAATAAGTTATGTTTTATATTAGACTCAAAAGTCAATATATCAAAGAGAAAAATCATTTAACTCTGCCCCCAAAATGATTATTCACTGCCTCAAATTTTAAATTCCGTATTCGTTTGTGAGCATGCCATGGTATTGAAGGCACCCGGTGTTGTGTTATTTGGTGTCCCAGCGTCAAAAGCTGGCGCTTTTGTTTACAAACACTGGTCTCTCGTGAACTGCGCTTGTTCAGACCAGTAAGCAAAACCCTGTACAGTCTCACAATGCTTTTTACATTAGAGTTGCTGGAAGGCTGAATCAGACATACTACCATCTCGTTCTGTTTCTAGAACGACACTCGGTACATATAAATACAACTCGTACAGAGTGTCGTTCTAGAAACAGCGGGGATGGTGGTAGTGGTACTGTATGTCTGATTCAGCCTTCCAGCAACTCTTAATTACGGTTAAAAAGCTTTGTGAGACTGTACAGGTCTACGCTTGCTGGTCTGAGCATGCGTAGTTCACGAGAGACCAGTGTTTGTTGACGGTGGGGACGCCAAATAACACACCACCGGCTCAGGCGTTTCTAGTATTACCGTCCATAGGTACGTGTCAACGTGTGGTTTTCGGGTTCTGTAAGTTCTCAAAAATACAGATAATGAAAATTTGAATTCATCTATGTTTTTCTATTTCAAATATCAATATAGTATCGTTTTCACCTATCGGACTTATCGCTAGCTAGTATCGGAATTGTGGATTTATATCGGGTATCGGTTATCGGTTATCGGCTATGTTTGTGTCTCCAGTTAACGAATATCGGTTATCACCGATAAGGTTTTCCATTATCAGTTATCGGTTATCGGGAATAAGGTTTTCTGTTATAGTGCCCAGCTATGGTCTCGAGAGAGACTCAGCAGACCAAGAGGTGAATTACACACACACACACACACACACACACACACACACACACACACACACACACACACACACACACACACACACACCTCCACCACATTCCAAAGTCTGTCCTTCAATACTTTCATTTTCTATGGGAATTCTGCGCGCTAGAAGGGCGTGTGTGGAGCATCTCAAGGTCGCAGTGCGGAGAGGGATGAATGTGTGCCTCTGAGCGGTGCGGCGGGCAGCGGTGTGTGTGTGTGTGTGTACGGTCACTGGTGTGTCCAGGCAGCCCGTCACTGAGGAATGCGAGGAATGCGGCGCGGGTGGACTTTAAACCGGGGTACGCGAGGGTCCGTGGGAACGCTTTTGAATGACGCGGCGCCGGCTATTTATAGATTTGAGGCCATTACTCGCGTGCTCTCAGGAGGGCTGCTGCCCCTGATGGTCCATGACGCAGCCTATTAGCGACATCAGCACGGCACAGGGAGTCTTCTTGCTGCTATACAGGCTAATCAGCAAAGTGTAATACCCGGGCCTGTCTTCCTAGACGTATCGGTGTCTCGGTTCGCCTGTTTGAAAAGCCTCTCGTTGACGTTGCTGGGATTGTCGTGGACTGTTTCGTTATTTCGGCGTTCCTTCTCCTCCTCCTTTTCATTCTCATCTTTCTATTTCTCATTCATCACAGTCTTCCTTATGTCGTCCTCCTCCTCCTCCTCCTCCTCCTCCTTCTCCTCCTCCTCCTCCTCCTCATCATCATCATCATCATCATCATCCCCTTACTCCGTCCACCTTCTCATTTTCTACTTCTTTTTCATATTGTCTTTCTTCTCTTCTCCCCTCCTCCTCCTCCCCCTCCTCCTCTTCCTCTTCTTGTTCCTCCGTCCACCTTCTAATTTATCTTTCTACTTCTTTTTCATATTGTCTCTCTTCTCTTCTTTTCTCTCCTCCTCCTCCTCCTCCTCTTCCTCTTCTCGTTCCTCCGTCCACCTTCTCATTTATCTTTCTACTTCTTTTTCATATTGTCTCTCTTCTCTTCTTTTCTCTCCTCCTCCTCCTCCTCCTCCTCCTCTTCCTCTTCTCGTTCCTCCGTCCACCTTCTCATTTATCTTTCTACTTCTTTTTCACTCAGGAAGGCTTTACCATGACTCATCTCCTCTCTCCGAGCATAAGATGACTCAAAAGGAATAAAGCGTGACTCACCTCTTCTCTGCAAGCATTATATGACTCAGAAAGACTTGTGTGACACACCTTCCCTGCATACACAAGCCGACTCAGGAGGGACCTCGTGTGACTCACCTCTCTGCATGCTTGAAGTGATGACTTAACCCCGTAGACTAAAGGAGAATGCATGCATATTAATTTTGTGAGTCATTGAAATATAGACTTTGGGAGAATTTGAGTCAGTGAAGGGAGGAAGGAATGGAGAGGGGGAGGAGGAAAGGGATGAGTCATGAGTCAGTTGTATAAGGTGGATGATGAGAGAGAGAGAGAGAGAGAGAGAGAGAGAGAGAGAGAGAGAGAGAGAGAGAGAGAGAGAGAGAGAGAGAGAGAGAGAGAGAGAGAGAGAGAGAGAGAGAGAGAGAGAGAAATGCCTTTAGCGTAGTGTATTAGCCCTAGTAAGGAGGAGGAGGAGGAGGAGGAGGAGGAGGAGAAAGAGGGATTGTACTATGAGGCGAAAATTAGCTAAGGGGATGAGTTTGTGGTGAGGGAGAGAAAGGGAGAGAAGGGGAAGAGGGTGAAGGAAAGCGAAAGGGGAGAGGAAAGTAAGTGAAGGGAGGAAGGGAATGAGGCTAAGACAGGGAGGGGAAGGGAGAGGAAGGGAGAGGGTGACAGAAACTGAAGGGAAAGGGAAGGTAAGTGAGGGGCAGGAAGGGAGAGAGAAAGGGAAGGGAGGAAGAAGAGAAGAGGGGAGGAAGAGAAGGAGAAGACCAGAGAGAGAGAGAGAGAGAGAGAGAGAGAGAGAGAGAGAGAGAGAGAGAGAGAGAGAGAGAGAGAGAGAGAGAGAGAGAGAGAGAGAGAAAACCAAAGAGCAAGGTAGGAGGTGTTATGTACAAATGATGATGATCGTGAAAGAAACAAGATTCATCGATTTTAACGGGGCACTTTAGGTCTGACGTATGTTGTTGATTTTACCTTTAGCTTTTTTGGTATATATATATATATATATATACATATATATATATATATATATATATATATATATATATATATATATATATATATATATATATATATATATATATATATATATATATATATATATATATATATATATATATATATATATATATATATATATATATATATATATATATATATATATATATATATATATATATATATATATATATATATATATATATATATATATATATATATATTTTTGACCCATTTGGGTCTAGGGCTTCTGATGTTGGTGTCTCTCTCTCTCTCTCTCTCTCTCTCTCTCTCTCTCTCTCTCTCTCTCTCTCTCTCTCTCTCTCTCTCTCTCTCTCTCTCTCTCTCTCTCTCTCTCTCTCTCTGTGTCTCTCTCTCTCTCTCTCTCTCTCTGTGTGTCTGTATCTCTGTCTATCTATCTTTTCTCTGTTCTTATAGTTTCTTCTTAATTTTCTTGTTCTTCTTTTCCTGTTTTCTTTCTCCTTTGTCGTCATTATCAGGAGACTTATATATCTCTATCTGTCTATCTGTTTATTGCCCGTTGTCCCTCTGTGTTCTTTTCTGTCTGTCTGTTTTTTCTGTCTCTCTTTCTCTTGTTGCTGTTGATATTATAGTTTTCTTCTTTATCATCTTGTTCTTCTTATTCTTCTTTCGCTCTCTTCAGCGTCATATAACTTGTCACCTCCTCCTCCTCCTTCTTCCTCTTTCTCCTCCTCGTCTTCCTTTATTATATTTTTCTCTATCATCTTATTCATCTCGTTCTTCTTCTTCCTCTTTCTGTTTCAGCATCATAAGACTTGTCATCTCTTTCTCTTCCTCCTCCTTCTTCTCCTGTTTCTTCCTTCCTTTATTTCTCGTACAAAGACTTTCGTTTCTTTATTCCGACACACACACACACACACACACACACACACACACACACACACACACACACACACACACACACACACACACACACACACACACACACACACACACACACACACACACACACACACATGCACTCACACACTCACTCAGTAATTCAAGCGATGGATTCCTGCACGCTGGTCTCCCCTCACCCCTCCCTCCTTTGTTTTCCCCGTAAGTTTTCAAGCAGCACACCCTCACCCTGGGTATATAACACGACCAGGGGATATTACTGGAACAGCGATGTGGCGTATAACTCACTCTCTCCTGCAGCTTTCCTTCCCTATATCTCCTTCCTCTTCTGCCAGGGGACCCAGACCAGAGACCGCTTTGATGTGCTTTCTTCTTCTCCTTCCCAAACTTGTCACACGAGACGTCTTCTTCTTCCTGCGCCAGGGTCGTATCACCCGGTTTAGTCTTGATCTAGAGAAACGGCGGATACGTGGTTAAAGAGGAGAGAGAGAAAAGATGCTGCGTGAGATGGAGAGGTAAGATGGAAGGAAGCATCATGGGTTAGGGAACAGAATAAGGCTGGATATATTACGATTAAGACTAAGGAGTGGGCTTGGGCACGTCGTGTTATGGGTAGAAATGATGACAGACGGACAACCAAAGATGCTGCGTGAGATGGAGAGGTACGATGGAAGGAAGCATCATGGGTTAGGAGAACAGTATAAGGTTGGCGATGTTAAGATTAAGCTAAAAAGATGACTTACGGTGGTCGTTTCATGGGTAGAAATGATGACAGACGGACAACCAAAGATGCTGCGTGGGATGGAGTGGTAATGGAAGGAAGCGAGCGAGCGTCACGGGTTTTGAGACAGAATAAGGTTGGAGATGTTAAGATCGAGCGTAAGAAGTGGACTTGTGGAGGTCGTATTATGTAGAAATGATGACAGACGAATAACCGAGGATGCTGGGTAAGACGAAGAGATAGAAAAGAAGGAACAAATAAAGATAAGAAAGAAGAACAGGAGGAAAGGAGGAGACAGAGAGAGGAAACAAGAGACAAAGACAGAGAGAAAGCAACAGAGAGAGAAAAGAAAAAAAGAAAAAAAAGAAAGAAGAAGAAGTAGTAGATGAAAGTCAAGTCATAGATAATTTGCCAGGACAGAATGGAGTACACTGAGAGGCGAAAGACAGGTAGATAATGTGAGTTAGTTAAATACATATAAAACTGAATCTGTATATCTTAGCTTGGGAGTGTTAGCGTAGCAGCCACACACTATTACATTTGTTCACGATCTTAGGCAAGGGAAAGTTTAATATATATAAGACTTACTGACACTCGTATGTTCCCAAATATTACCTAGATAAAAGTTAGAAATGATGTTAACCGATAGTGTTGTGTTTGGAATAGTTAATCAGTGACCCATCGAACTTTTACTCTCCTGAACTAAAGAAAGTGAGAGTATGATGTAACTAATATTATAATAAGCTTAACGCCTCATTGAAATATTGCCAAAATAGGAAAAAGTGATGACTTATATCAGTGGTGCTCAACATTATTGGGTGGCAGGGCCACATTAGATGGGCAATGTGTGATAAGGGCCTCATATTTCCTGCAATGTGAATATGCATAGTAATTAATATACGTATTCTGCAGACTAATAATACTGATTATGTTGTGTATATATTGTAACCTTCCGGAAAGAGTCGTAATCAAAACACTTTTCACATAAATTGCAGGTCATGGGAAATGGGCAATTATAAAGTACAATAAAGTGAAGACTATATACGAGCGACACCATTTAGCCTTTGGGCAGGGAGAGGGGAAACGTGGAGCGGCTGCTGTGTGCCGGGAGGGTGGGGAACTCAATTGGGTAGGGGTACAGAGGAGGTGGCGTGGAAGACGATGGGTAAGGGGAGAGGGCTAGGAGTGGATGGGCAACGGTGGGGAAGTCCCGGAAGGGAGCGGTTGGGTAGGAGAGGGGTAGGGAGCCAGAGACCAGGACTGATTGAGAGAATGAGGGGGGGGATGAGAGGGCAGGGACATGAGCGAAGGGAATAGCCAAGCAGGAGGGAATTTCCCCCCCCAAAAAAGCCTAGATTAGCCTGTTTTCAAGGGAAAATAGCCAAGGCGCCAAGGTCCCAGCTCAAAAGCCAAGATCTAGTAGAAAATGCCAAGGAGTGGCAACACGGGACTCACGTCAACAAAATCAGTGAGGCTAGCCAGCTTTCAGGCTGCCAGATGAGGAATAGCATTTTTATCATTATAATACTATAACGTCATAAAGTTCACTTGTAATAAGATATTCAGTAATATCAATCATAATATAATTTATATTGCTACATGTCATTAAAATTAAATGTGAACTAATATTATACGTATTATGATAGGGATAAGTAGGTTATTTTTTTGGTTGCTTGCCGAGGGCCGCATTAAACTTTATTGAGGGCCACATGCAGCCCTCAAACAGTGGGTTGAGCCCCTGACCTCTATTATTGTGTATGCATTCCTTCACCACTCAACCATTAATAAAAGCAAACAGCATTATATGACTGATCTATATATCATGAAAGCCACACGAAATATTGTTAAAGAGAAGATGAAATTGTGACTGATCTTCAAAGTCTCGTCTAAATTTCCACCTTCCTATGACTTGAACTTTTCTTACGAGGGGAGGATCAAGACACCTGAACATAATCTTTTGGAATTCCGTTGCCCATCCACTCCTAGCCCTCTCCCCTTACCCATCGTCTTCCACGCCACCTCCCCTATACCCCTACCCAATTGAGTTCCCCACCCTCCCGGCACACAGCAGCCGCTCCACGTTTCCCCTCTCCCTGCCCAACAGCTAAATGGTGTCGCTCGTATATAGTCTTCACTTTATTGTACTTTATAATTGCCCATTTCCCATGACCTGCAATTTATGTGAAAAGTGTTTTGATTACGACTCTTTCCGGAAGGTTACAATATATACACAACATAATCAGTATTATTAGTCTACAGAATACGTATATCAATTACTATGCATATTCACATTGCAGGAAATATGAGGCCCTTATCACACATTGCCCATCTAATGTGGCCCTGCCACCCAATAATGTTGAGCACCACTGATATAAGTCATCACTTTTTCCTATTTTGGCAATATTTCAATGAGGCGTTAAGCTTATTATAATATTAGTTACATCATACTCTCACTTTCTTTAGTTCAGGAGAGTAAAAGTTCGATGGGTCACTGATTAACTATTCCAAACACAACACTATCGATTAACATCATTTCTAACTTTTCTCTAGGTAATATTTGGGGCTTAAAACATACGAGTGTCAGTAAGTCTTATATATATATTAAACTTTCCCTTGCCTAAGATCGTGAACAAATGTAATAGTGTGTGGCTGCTACGCTAACACTCCCAAGCTAAGATATACAGACTCAGTTTTATATGTATTTAACTAACTCACATTCTCTACCTGTCTTTCGCCTCTCAGTGTACTCCATTCTGTCCTGGCAAATTATCTATGACTTGACTTTCATCTACTACTTCTTCTTCTTTCTTTTTTCCTTTCTCTCT
This sequence comes from Eriocheir sinensis, assembly GCF_024679095.1. NCBI lineage: Eukaryota > Metazoa > Arthropoda > Malacostraca > Decapoda > Varunidae > Eriocheir > Eriocheir sinensis. Next base: position 490,044 of record NW_026111561.1, on the reverse strand, counting down.
CTGTTGCTTTCTCTCTGTCTTTGTCTCTTGTTTCCTCTCTCTATCTCCTCCTTTCCTCCTGTTCTTCTTTCTTTTCTTTATTTGTTCCTTCTTTTCTATCTCTTCGTCTTACCCAGCATCCTCGGATATTCGTCTGTCATCATTTCTACACATAATACGACCTCCACAAGTCCACTTCTTACGCTCGATCTTAACATCTCCAACCTTATTCTGTCTCAAAACCCGTGACGCTCGCTCGCTTCCTTCCATTACCACTCCATCCCACGCAGCATCTTTGGTTGTCCGTCTGTCATCATTTCTACCCATGAAACGACCACCGTAAGTCATCTTTTTAGCTTAATCTTAACATCGCCAACCTTATACTGTTCTCCTAACCCATGATGCTTCCTTCCATCTTACCTCTCCATCTCACGCAGCATCTTTTCTCTCTCTCCTCTTTGACCACGTATCCGCCGTTTCTCTAGATCAAGACTAAACCGGGTGATACGACCCTGGCGCAGGAAGAAGACGTCTCGTGTGACAAGTTTGGGAAGGAGAAGAAGAAAGCACATCAAAGCGGTCTCTGGTCTGGGTCCCCTGGCAGAAGAGGAAGGAGATATAGGGAAGGAAAGCTGCAGGAGAGAGTGAGTTATACGCCGTATCGCTGTTCCAGTAATATCCCCTGGTCGTGTTATATACCTAGGGTGAGGGTGTGCTGCTTGAAAACTTACGGGGAAAACAAAGGAGCGAGGGGTGAGGGGAGACCGGCGTGCAGGAATCCATCGCTTGAATTACTGAGTGAGTGTGTGAGTGCATGTGTGTGTGTGTGTGTGTGTGTGTGTGTGTGTGTGTGTGTGTGTGTGTGTGTGTGTGTGTGTGTGTGTGTGTGTGTCGGAATAAAGAAACGAAGGTCTTTGTACGGGAAATAAAGGAAGGAAGGAACAGGAGAAGAAGGAGGAGGAAGAGAAAGAGATGACGAGTCTTATGATGCTGAAACAGAAAGAGGAGGAAGAAGAACGAGATGAATAAGATGATAGAGAAAAATATAATAAAGGAAGACGAGAAGGAGAAAGAGGAAGAAGAAGGAGGAGGAGGAGGTGAGAAGTTATATGACGCTGAAGAGAGCGAAAGAAGAATAAGAAGAACAAGATGATAAAGAAGAAAACTATAATATCAACAGCAACAAGAGAAAGAGAGACAGAAAAAACAGACAGACAGAAAGAACACAGAGGGACAACGGGCAATAAACAGATAGACAGATAGAGATATCTGTCTCCTGATAATGACGACAAAGGAGAAAGAAAACAAGAAAAAGAAGAACAAGAAAATTAAGAAGAAGAAACTATAAGAACAGAGAAAAAGATAGACAGTCAGATACAAAAACAGACAGACAAATAGACATACAGAGAGAGAGAAAAGAATACACAAAGAGACAGAGATATAGAGACACAGAGAGAGACAGAACCAGAAAAGGAGGAAAGAGAGAGAGAGAGAGAGAGAGGAGAGAGAGAGAGAGAGAGAGAGAGAGAGAGAGAGAGAGAGAGAGAGAGAGAGAGAGAGAGAGAGAGAGAGAGAGAGAGAGAGAGAGAGCACAGTGGCCAAGCACCTACGAGACACCAACATCAGGAAAGCCCTAGGCCCTGATGACATCAGCCCTTTCCTGCTGAAGCACTGTACAGGGGAGCTGTCGTACCCCCTCACACGTATATTCAGACAGTGCCTAAGCGCAGGGGCCTGGCCGACCCTATGGAAAGAGGCTCGTGTCACACCGGTTTTCAAGAAGGACAGGACAGACCCAACTTACTACCGCCCAATCTCGCTCCTGTCAGTTGTTAGCAAGATCCTGGAGCGGATTATTGCTGAACAGATGACGCGCCACCTGGAGGAGAACCATCTATTGTCTCCTCGCCAGCACGGGTTCAGGAGAGATCGCTCGGCATCAGACCTCCTCTTCCTTCTCAGCAAGTCTTGGCATGACGCCCTGGACTCCGGTCGGCCCCCACTTGTTGTCGCCCTAGATATTACTGGGGCATTCGACTTTGTGTGGCAGAGGGGCCTCCTGGCCAAGCTCGAACACGGCATCACAGGACAGCTGCTGCAGCTATTTTCGATCTACCTGCAAGGCCGGAGTCTGAGGGTAGTGGTGAACGGGTGCACGTCAGGCAGTTACCCAGTCACTGCCAGCGTTCCACAAGGATCAGTACCGGGCCCGATCCTTTGGAACGCATACTTCGACGAGCTGCTCCGTGGCCTACTAGTCGCCTCAGCCTACACTGACGACTGCACCCTGTCCCACAGCTACACCAGGGAGGAAACCTCGAACATGATCGAAGCCACCAACCGCCATCTTGGTGACATCATGGCCTGGGGACGACGTTGGCAAGTCAAGTTTGCTGCCGAGAAGACCCAGGCCATGGTCATATCGCGTTCGGAGGAGGACGCCAGACTCCTGCAGGGACGGCTGAAGTTTGGGGACGACACCCTGGTCATCAAGGACTCCATCAACATCTTGGGGGTGGAGGTCGACTCCAGACTCAGTTTCGATCGCCACCTGGAGTGTGTGGCGCGCGGAGCCTCCCTGAGGGTGACACTCCTGCGTCGCGTTCGGCACCTGCTCGACGCAGACGACCTCCTGAGGCTGTACAAAGCCCAGGTAAGGTCCGTCATGGAATACTCCCCTCTCTCCTGGATGAGCAGTGCCCAATGTTACCTCTCGCTGCTGGGCAGAGTGCAGAGGAGGGCAGAGCGACTCATCCGCGATGCCAGCAGCCCTCAGCAGGAGCGACCACATGAACACCAGTGGCGGCACCGGCAGCTACATCACCAGCAGGACGCCCCCCGCTGTATGCTCGACAACCTCGGGCACCGGAGAAGGGTCGGTGCCATCACAGTCCTGCACAAGGCCCAGGTCCAACATACACCTCACCTGGCGCCACTACGGGTCCCTTGGAGGAGAAACCAGCACACCACGAGAGCGGCGGTGGCTAACGAACTCCTCCTTGAAATCCCGAGAAGCCGCAGAGCCAGGTGCAATGAACACCCAATAGGTGAAGGTGGCGGCTCATGCCTGGTGTCGCACCTACCCGCCCTAGTCACATCCGCCTGAGTACAAGCACACCACAACATTAGTGGCAATGCTTTAAGATAGGCGACCTCAAGACAGAGGTCGTCTTTAGCATGGAGACAATTTCCCCGCCCCTTCTATCTTATCATATATCTTGATGTTTAAATAGAGAGAGAGAGACGTGAGAATAGCATGTGAAGTTGGACGAAAGCTAATCTTGGGAACGAAGAGGATGAGGAGGAGAAGAGGAAGAGGAGGAGGAGGAGGAGGAGGAGGGAGACGAGTGTGAAGGTGAAAAGAAGTGAAGGAAAGGGGTGGAGGAGATACTAGGAAAAATGAAAATGAGAGGAAGAAGAAGAAGAGGAAGAAAAGATGAGGCAGTAGAGAAAGATGATTAAATATTTTGAGGTAGAAAGAAGAGTGAAGAAGATTGTAAGAGAGGAGAAAGTGAAGAGACAAGAGGAGGAACAAGAATGAAATATAAGAAGCAAAAAAAAAAAAGGCATCTGTTAAGATTGATAAAAAGATGAAAAGTGCAGCAAAAAGAGGAAGAGGAAAAGATAAAGGAGAAAATATAGTGGTTTTGAGGTAAAAAGACGAGTGATAAAGATGATAAAAGAGGAAAATGGGAAGAGAAAAGAGGAAGATAAATAAATGAAGTAGAACATGTGGAAAAAAATGCAGATGTTAATATTGATAAAAAGAGGAAAAGCGAAGGAAAAAAGAGGAAGAGGAAAAGATAGAGGATAAAATATAGATGTTTTGAGATAGAAAGAACAGGATAGTGCGAAGGAAAAGAGGAAAATGTGAAGGAAAAAAAGAGGAAAAAGAAAAGTCGATGTAAAAGAGATAGATAGATATTTTGAGGTGAAAAGAAGAGTGATAAAGTTAGAAAGAGGGAAAACACGAGAAAATGAAGAAGAAGAAGAAGAAGAAGAAAGAGAGAGAGAGAGAGAGAGAGAGAGAGAGAGAGAGAGAGAGAGAGAGAGAGAGAGAGAGAGAGAGAGAGAGAGAGAGAGAGAGAGAGAGAGAGAGAGAGAGAGAGAGAGAGAGAGAGAGAGAGAGAGAGGAAGAAGAAGGGGGAGAAGAGGAAAATACACACACTAAAGGAAAGGAAGACGTGTGAAGGAAGGGACGGAATATTGGTCGGTGTGTAGGGGACGAGGAGGAGGAGGAGGAGGAGGTCACCCTTAAAATGAAGGAGAAAGGATAACAGGGACACCAAAAACAGATGTAGGAGGTTAGGTTAGGCTACGTTAGGCTGGGTAAGGTAAGGTTAGATAAGATTAGATAAGGTTAGGAAAGGTTAGGTTAGCTAAGGTTAGGTTAACTTAGGTAAGGTAAGATTAGATAAGGGGAGGTATGGATTGGTTAGGCTAGGTAAGGTTAGATAAGATTAGATAAGGTTAGGAAAGGTTAGGTTAGCTAAGGTTAGGTTAACTTAGGTAAGGTAAGATTAGGTAAGGGGAGGTATGGATTGGTTAGGCTAGGTAAGGTTAGGTAAGGTAAGGAAGAGTCAGGTTAGATTGGGTTAAGCTAGGTTAGGTCAGGTAATGTTAGGTTAGGTAAGGTACGGTAAAGTTAGATAAATAAAGAGAAGAGGGAGGGATAGGAGGAATGGAGGTAAGAGAACAATGAAAGAACGGAAGAAGGAATATGGGAGAGAACTTTACGTACGGGGTCTTTAGAAGCTAACAAAGGAGGGAGGGAAGGAGGGAAGGGGAGGTGATGCTGGCTTGTAGGTTGGTTGGTCGAATGGCTGGTGATCGATGGGCGTGTGTGTGTGTGTGTGTGTGTGTGTGTGTGTGTGTGTGTGTGTGACGAACTTTTTTAAACTCTCCAAAATACAAAAAACTCCCAAAACGATATCTAGAAGTGCATGAATTCAACCATCCGTATGTATGTATGTATGTATGTATGTATGTATGTATGAGATCCAGGTAGAGCATAATAAAAATAATCTCCCCCAAATTGTCTAAAAAATATGAAAATATCCACTTGTAGTATATATATATATATATATATATATATATATATATATATATATATATATATATATATATATATATATATATATATACATATATATATATATATATATATATATATATATATATATATATATATATATGTATATATGTATAAATGTGTGCTAAGTAGTAAGATCTATATACTCCCAAAAAAGCTAAAGGTAAAATCAACAACATACGTCAGACCTAAAGTGCCCCGTTAAAATCGATGAATCTTGTTTCTTTCACGATCATCATCATTTGTACATAACACCTCCTACCTTGCTCTTTAGTTCTCTCTCTCTCTCTCTCTCTCTCTCTCTCTCTCTCTCTCTCTCTCTCTCTCTCTCTCTCTCTCTCTCTCTCTCTCTCTCTTTCTCTCTCTTCTTCCTTTCCTTCGCTTTCCGTCACCCTCTCCCTTCCTCTCCCTTCCCCTCCCTGTCTTAGCCTCATCCCCTTCCTCCCTTCATTTACTTTCCTCTCCCATAGACTTCACAATCTCTTGACGGGAAACGGGGCGCGGGGCCGATTCGCAGGGGGCCGATTTTCAAAAATTTAAAATTTAAATATTTTCAAAACCAAAGCAGCTAGCGACCTGAAACTAAAACAGGCACCTCCCTTAGGCATATATGAGTCTCCATGAGCAGCGGTATCAAAAAATTCAAAGTCGTTCCCTAATAAAATCCCGATTAATTGTTTTTTATATAAGTATAACAAAACTTAAAAAGGCTATAAAATCCTCAGATTTTACGCTAGATACAAACATCACCAAATGCAGAGATAATCACTTATATTTTCAGAATCAATAGCAATATTTAGCATATCTTATAAGTTTTTCCCGAAATAGCTACTTATTTTTTTTATTTAGTGCAATTTTTTACGTAAGTTTTAACATCTAATAAATCACTTAATTTTCACATTAGAAACTTAATACTTGAGGAAAGCATGCAGAAACATCTTAATTTTACTCAACAAAAGCAAAATATTCATTTTCTATATACAATCACAACTTATTTTGGTTGAATTCGATGTCACTATTGCCGCAGCACGTCTTGCCGGCTATCTGGCCCTCGTCCTGAACAATCACTTTAGCCTTTTGGCCTATGACTTGTGGGCCCCGGTCAGTTTCCTGGACTTGTACACGTCCCTGTTCCTCGCCGTCTCCTTCCTGCCCTCCTCGATACTGCTCCTCTTCCTGCCGGTCGGCTGCTTCAAGGCCTTGTTCTTCCTCGCTTCTGAGGTCACGTCCTTGGAGAAATTAGCACCGAAACAGTTGAAGAGGGACCTGCTGATGTGCGGCAAGATGGTGTTGGCCAGGTTGTGCCCTCCTGGCACCTGTACCCCTGCAAGGTCGGGTCTGAGGCCGCCAGGAACTCCAGGAGGTGCCTGAACCCGTCCCTGTGGCGCATGGCAAGGAGAGGAACCTCAACCTGCGCTCCTTCTTGTCCTCCCTGCACATCAGGGAGTCCCACAGCGACATCCCGAAGGACGCCATGTGGGCCATTGGGAGAGATGGCCGCTTCAGGACCGCCCGGCCCGTCTCCAGCTCTCCCCTGTCGACCAGCTCGACCAGGGCGTCGAACATCACAGAGGGCGGGTCGCCCCTCTCGAGCTCCACGGTAATCTTCATCTCCTCCTGCTGGGCAAGCTCCTGCTTGCAGCACTCGGCCACAGAGGAGTTGGCCTGGACCTTCCTGGCCAGGTAGCCGGCGTAGTTGCCGACCGCGGCGAGGAGCAACTCGTCCGTCGGCGGGTCCGGCTGGTCGTCGGCCAGCTCCCTGGCAAGCTGGGCCAAGATCACCTCGTCGTCCTCCTTCTCCTCTGCCTTGGCCCGGTCCAGGTCGGCCTGCACGTCCCCGGGGAAGAACCCGACGAGCTTCAGCAAATGCAGGCGCTGGGCCAACCTGTTGCTCACCATGAAGTTCTGCACGCTCGTCCAGTTGTGGGGAAGGGTACAGAGACGATGAATAACTGTAGGTCCTTTACTTGGAGAGTAAACAGAGGCAGGACAGCGATAATCCTTTACAGAGGGGAAGTGCCCAGCAGACTGCGTGCCTAAGGAGAGTTAGGCGACGCGGGAACTGAGCTGAGTTGCCATGTAGGCACTAACTAAACGTACATTTCTTGTTTCCTAATACGTAAAACTGTGGACTTCACTATCCTACAGTTATCATTCATTTTACGTAAAGATTTCAACCTAAAGTTACGCAAATTTGCCATTTTTTACACAACGTTTTCAAAGTGCACGCATGGTGCTATTTTATATAAGTTACCTTGAATCCTCGACCAAATCACTCTAGAGACACTCCTGCCTGCTTGTATGCACTAAAACTTGAAGATTTCGTCCTGTTTCCACTTAAATTCGGAGTAAGAACGCAGAGTGTGTTTGAGTTGTCGCAGTGAAAGTCGCCATAACAATCGGCCCCTTACGCGAAGCCAGCGCGCCAAGACTGAAGAGATTTCCCGTCAACTAGTTGTGAAGTCTATGCCTCTCCCCTTTCGCTTTCCTTCACCCTCTCCCCTTTCTATCCCTTTCTCTCCCTCACCACAGACTCATCCCCTTAGCTAATTTTCGCCCCATAGTACAATCCCTCTTTCTCCCTCTCCCCTCTCCTCTCTTTCCTTCTCTTTCTCTCTCTCCCTCTCTCTCTTTCTTCCCTTCGTCTGTACTCTATGGAATCTAATATCTAGTTTTTTTGTCTTTCTTTGTCTCTTGAGGATTTGCACAAAATTTCAGCTTGGTCGGATAGATGGGAGATGCCCTTTAACGTAAGCAAGTGCCAGGTTCTTCAAGTTGGAACGAGGAATAATAAGTTCGATTACGAAATGCTCGGCGTTAAACTCAACAGCGTTCAATGCGTCAAGGACTTGGGGATCAAAATCGCGTCAAACCTCAAATTCTCACAGCAATGCATCGATGCAGCAAATAAAGCGAACAGAATGTTGGGCTTCATTAAAATAAACTTTTTATTCAAGAATAAAGATGTAATACTCCCGCTCTACAATAGTTTAGTCAGACCCCACTTGGAATATGCGGTACAGTTTTGGTCTCCCCACCATGCAAAGGATATTGCTAAATTAGAAGGTGTTCAGCGTCGGGCAACGAAAATGATCCCTTCCTTGCGCAACAAATCCTACGAAGAAAGGCTTTCTACCCTTAATATGTTATCTCTTGAGAAACGTCGCCTCCGAGGAAAACTGATCGAATGTCTTAAAATACTGAATGGATTCACGAATGTAGACAGATCAACATTGTTTATGATCGATGACACTTTGCGCAATAGGAACAATGGCGTAAAACTCAAATGTTAACAAGTAAATTCAGACTGCACCAAATTTTTCTTCACCAACGTTGTAGTGCGAGAATGGAATAAGCTTCCACCGTCAGTGGTCCAGTGTAACACGATTGACTCCTTCAAAAATAAGCTCGACCGTCACTTCCTTCAACTTAATATCAACTAGAGTAGAAATGCAACGTTTAGGAGCCTTCTGATTAATGTAAAATCACTTAGGTTTAAGGACAGACCACCTAGTCTGGACCATGGGGTCTGTGTGGTCTGATTTTCTATGTAAATCTATCTATGTAAATCTCTCTCTCTCTCTCTCTCTCTCTCTCTCTCTCTCTCTCTCTCTCTCTCTCTCTCTCTCTCTCTCTCTCTCTCTCTCTCTCTCTCTCTCTCTCTCTCTCTCTCTCTCTCTCTCTCTCTATATATATATATATATATATATATATATATATATATATATATATATATATCATTCTCGTTTGCTTATTCCTCCTTCTCTCCTTTTTCATTCACCTCCTTATTTAATGCACATCGGTGAAAAAAAATCCGAACTTTAAATATCAGATTCAAGGACATGAGCTCAGCGAATTAAAACACGAAAAAGATCTTGGTGTCATTATCAGTAACACTCTTAAAATGAGTGACCAATGTTCTGCAGCGAGTAAAAAAGCCAATATGATGTTGGGATTAATCTAAAAAAACTTTGATTATAAATCACCCGAACTTATGAAGAGATTATATTTAGCATTAGTAAGAACACACCTAGAACACGCCGTTCAGTTCTGGTCACCGAACTATATCGAAGATCAAGTTTTGCTAGAAAAGATACAGCGACGAGCAACCAAACAAATTCATGTGCTCCGAAACTTGCCATATGACGAGCGTTTAAAGCGTTTAGATATGTTTTCCCTACAAAAGCGAAGGATAATAGGGACTTAATTGAAGTGTTCAAAATCCTTAATGGATTCGACAACATTAACCCAGATAGTATATTTCAGAGAGACACCAACACAAGAACACGCAGCAACGGTATGCAGTTAAAAGGAAATCGATGTAACACATTGGTGCACAGAAGTTATTTTCAATAACAGAGTCGTCGATTATTGGAATAGACTCCCACCGTCAGTAGTTAGCGCACAGAGTATCAATAGCTTAAAGTCTTCTTTGGATAAGTACTTCATGGATATAAGATTATACTGACCCTTTTTCGCTTGTTTTTAGACAGATTGCAGCACGACCTCAACCTATATTCATATAATTCTCCCCCACAACCTAGATTGCAAGTAGCGAAAGTCAAAAATAGAGTAAAGCAACATTTAATGTCCGCATGGCAGGTGGAGTGAGGTGTGGGTGCAGTAAGGTGACAGGTTACTGGTGCGTGCCTAGTACCGCCGGTAAAACGAGGATCAAGCCTCCACCTGTGCCCCTGAAACTACACCTCACCCATCGTGGGTCTTAGTGGGGATTCTGGGGCTGCCCTGTGTAGGCCACTCGGCCTCTTCCAGTCTCCCTGTATTTCTATGTTCTTAGGTTTTTATATAATGAAGTCATTTTCCCCCACAGCTTAGGTTACCAGTAGTGTAAGTTAAGGGTGGTAATTTCCTCTTATTTCTCTCTTTACTGTAAAATTTCCATGTCCCTTTCTTCCTTAAAGGTACATGGTGTTCTCTTCTAACTATTTCCTGCCGGCACGTTGCCGGAGGGAGAGGTGGGTGGGGAGGAGCCTTCATCTTTTATGTCCTATCCTACCACACGTAGATTACTAGTAGTAGCGGTAGTAAACAGACACCCTCGCCATAGACCGATAGGTCTTCTGGTGTCTGTTCTTTCAATGTATTCCTATGTATTCCTCCTCCTCCTCCTTCTCCTCTTCCCAATCCTCTTATTCCTTCTCTTTCTCTTTATTTACTCCCCCCACGGCCCTTTTTTTTCCTTCCTCCTAATCTTATTTCTTCTCTTCTTATCCTCCTCCTCCTCCTCCTCCTCCTCCTCCTCCTTACTAGGGCTAATACACTACGCTAAAGGCATCTCTCTCTCTCTCTCTCTCTCTCTCTCTCTCTCTCTCTCTCTCTCTCTCTCTCTCTCTCTCTCTCTCTCTCTCTCTCTCTCTCTCTCTCTCTCTCTCTCTCTCTCTCTCTCTCTCTCTCTCTCTCTCTCATCATCCACCTTATACAACTGAGTCATGGCTCATACCTTTCCTCATCCCCCTCTCCATTCCTTCCTCCCTTCACTGACTCAAATTCTCCCAAAGTCTATATTTCAATGACTCACAAATATGCATGCATTCTCCTTTAGTCTACGGGGTTAAGTCATTACTTCAAGCATGCAGAGAGGTGAGTCACACGAGGTCCCTCCTGAGTCGGCTTGTGTATGCAGGGAAGGTGTGTCACACAAGTCTTTCTGAGTCATATAATGCTTGCAGAGAAGAGGTGAGTCACGCTATATTCCTTTTGAGTCATCTTATTTTCGGAGAGAGGAGATGAGTCATGGTAAAGCCTTCCTGAGTGAAAAAGAAGTAGACAGATAAATGAGAAGGTGGACGGAGGAACGAGAAGAGGAAGAGGAGGAGGAGGAGGAGGAGGGGAGAAGAGAAGAAAGACTATGAAAAAGAAGTAGAAAGATAAATGAGAAGGTGGACGGAGGAACGAGAAGAGGAAGAGGAGGAGGAGGAGGAGGAGGAGGAGGAGGGGAGAAGAGAGACAATATGAAAAAGAAGTAGAAAGATAAATGAGAAGGTGGACGGAGGAACGAGAAGAGGAGGAGGAGGAGGAGGAGGAGGAGGAGGAGGGGAGAAGAGAAGAGAGACAATATGAAAAAGAAGTAGAAAGATAAATGAGAAGGTGGACGGAGGAAGGGGATGATGATGATGATGATGATGAGGAGGAGGAGGAGGAGGAAGACAGAATAAGGAAGACTGTGATGAATGAGAAATAGAAAGATGAGAAGGAAAAGGAGGAGGAGAAGGAACGCCGAAATAACGAAACAGTCCACGACAATCCCAGCAACGTCAACGAGAGGCTTTTCAAACAGGCGAACCGAGACACCGATACGTCTAGGAAGACAGGCCCGGGTATTACACTTTGCTGATTAGCCTGTATAGCAGCAAGAAGACTCCCTGTGCCGTGCTGATGTCGCTAATAGGCTGCGTCATGGACCATCAGGGGCAGCAGCCCTCCTGAGAGCACGCGAGTAATGGCCTCAAATCTATAAATAGCCGGCGCCGCGTCATTCAAAAGCGTTCCCACGGACCCTCGCGTACCCCGGTTTAAAGTCCACCCGCGCCGCATTCCTCGCATTCCTCAGTGACGGGCTGTCTGGACACACCGAGTGACCGTACACACACACACACACACACCACGCTGCCCGCCGCACCGCTCAGAGGCACACATTCATCCCTCCCCGCACTGCGACCTTGAGATGCTCCACACACGCCCTTCTAGCACGCAGAATTCCCATAGAAAATGAAAGTATTGAAGGACAGACTTTGGAATGTGGTGGAGGTGTGTGTGTGTGTGTGTGTGTGTGTGTGTGTGTGTGTGTGTGTGTGTGTGTGTGTGTGTGTGTTTAATTCACCTCTTGGTCTGCTGAGGGTCTCTCTCGAGACCATAGCTGGGCACTATAACAGAAAACCTTATTCCCGATAACCGATAACTGATAATGAAAAACCTTATCGGTGATAACCGATATTCGTTAACTGGAGACACAAATATAGCCAATAACCGATAACCGATACCCGATATAAATCCACAATTCTGATACTAGCTAGCGATAAGTCCGATAGGTGAAAACGATACTATATTGATATTTCAAATAAAAAACATAGATGAATTCAAATTTTCATTATCTGTATTTTAGAAAACTTACAAAACCCGAAAACCACACGTTGACACGTACCTATGGACGGTAATACTAGAAACGCCTGAGCCGGTGTTGTGTTATTTGGCGTCCCCACCGTCAACAAACACTGGTCTCTCGTGAACTGCGCATGCTCAGACCAGCAAGCGTAGACCTGTACAGTCTCACAAAGCTTTTTAACCGTAATTAAGAGTTGCTGGAAGGCTGAATCAGACATACAGTACCACTACCACCATCCCCGCTGTTTCTAGAACGACACTCTGTACGAGTTGTATTTATATGTACCGAGTGTCGTTCTAGAAACAGCGAGATGGTGGTACTGATTCAGCCTTCTGCAACAATAAAAGCTTTGTGAGACTTTTCACTACTGGTCTGAACATGCGCAGTTCACGAGACCAGTGTTTGTAAACAAAAGCGCCAGCTTTTGAAGATGGGACACCAAATAACACAACACCGGGTGCCTTCAATACCATGGCATGCTCACAAACGAATACGGAATATCAAATTTGAGGCAGTGAATAATCATTTTGGGGCAAAGTTAAATGATTTTCTCTTTGATATATTGACTTTTGAGTCTAATATAAAACATAACTTAGTTTTTTTAATTTTGATGATCTAAGTATGAAATATCTTCACACGAAGATATTTCATACCCCATTTTCATACAACACCGGGCGCCCGGCCACGCATGCAGTAGGGAGGAGACGTTTTTTTTCTGAGGCGGAAAAAAGTAGTGATTATCGCTAGTTTGGTTACAAAAGTAACGAAGATACCGATATATATTTAAATAAGTAGCGGATGGCCGATAACCCGATTTTGTTATCAGCGATAAAGTATCGCGATAACTTATCGCGATAACGCCCAGCTATGCTCGAGACAGCCAGCCGTTTCCCTACGGAGGAGCACAGAGCTCGTAGTACCGATCTTTGGGTAGGGCTGAGACCACTCATACACAACACACCGCGACAACGAGGTCACAACTCCTTGCCTGACGTCGCGTACCTACTCACTGCTAGGTGAACAGGGGCTACACGTGAAAGAAGATTAACCCAATTTATCTTCACCCGGCTGGGGATTCGAACCCCGGTCCTTCTGGTTGTAAGGCCGACTTTCTATCAACTGAGCTACCGGGACGTGTGTGTGTGTGTGTGTGTGTCATGCGTGCCTGCCTGCCGGCCACACGCTCCTGCTTAGAAATAAGAAAAAGAACAATGCGGGAGACACGAGTTCTCTTTTTCGATAATTAAAATCACCCGCGGCGCAGCGACACACAGGTCTGCCAGGTGCCACCGGGGATGTCAGAGACTTGACCGTGTAGTTGGTGGCTCCTGCAGACGGACCCCAGTGCTCTAACGTGGGTGTTTTCAGGCGCTTTCGACTCTCACGTCAATTATTCCCGAAGGCCGAGAGGGGGATCGTTACCTTTGCAAACACAACAGCAACTTCGGAACTGTTTAATCGTCTTCATTGAGAGCCTTGCATTGTGGAGGGGGTGACGGGAAGGAGAGAGAGAGAGAGAGAGAGAATTACACAGACTTACATAGAAAATCAAACCACCAGATCCCATGGTCCAGACTAAGTGGTCTATCCTTAAACCTTAGTGATTATACATTAATCAGATGGCTCCAAAACGTTGCATTTCGACTCTTGTTAATATTAAGTTCAAGGAAGTGACGGTCGAGCTTGTTTTTGAAGGAGTCAATCGTGTTACACTGGACCACTGATGGTGGGAGCTTATTCCATTCTCGCACTACAGCGTTGGTGAAGAAAAATTTGGTGCAGTCTGAATTTATCTGTATACATTTGAGTTTTGTGCCACTGTTCCTCGTTCACAAAGTGCCATCGATCATAAACAATTATGATTTGTCTACACTCGTGAAACCATTGAGTATTTCAAAACATTCGATCAGTTTTCCTCGGAGGCGACGTTTCTCAAGTGAGAACAAGTTAAGAGTGGAAAGCCTCTCTTCGTAGGATTTGTTGCGCAAGGAAGGGATCTTTTTTTTTGCTCGACGCTGAACACCTTCTAGTTTAGCAATATCCTTTGCATGGTGGGAAAACCAAACTGTACCGCATATTCCAAGTGGGGTCTGACTAAACTATTGTAGAGCGGAAGTATTACATCTTTATTCTTGAATAAGAAGTTTCTTTTAATGAAGCCCAACATTTTGTTTCCTTTATTTGCTGCATCGATGCATTGCTGTGAGAATTTGAGGTTTGACTCGATTTTGACCCCCAGGTCCTTAACTCATTGACCTCCTATGAGTTTAACGCCGCGCATTTCGTAATCGAACTTCTTATTTTTTGTTCCTACTTGAAGGACCTGGGCCCGTACTTATAAAGAAATTTATGTGAGACATAAACTGAAACATATCCGAGTATTAACAATGACGAGACATAACCCCCCTCCTTATGTTTCACCCCCTCAACATAACCAGCTCGACATAAGCGAGTATTAGTACATCGTTGCCAACCCCTGCGCTGCACCTATGAAAGGGATACCAACTCAAAATAAAATGTTGGAATTTGGTATAATTTTGATGTTAAAAGCATATTGACGTATTGGTAATATGTATAAAATAAAATAAAGTATTTTCGGGTATTGTTGACGATGCATAGACCAACATCACATGGAATAATGATAAAATTAAGGACGTAGCCCCTCAAACATGTAAACAAACGTTCCCGCGAGTTTCAAGCTAGCAGGCAGCAGCCATGGCCGCCAACAGCCAGCCACGACCTCTGCAGCCCCTCAGCAGCCATCGAGGTCAGCAGCTACACCAGGAGCAGCAGCAGGAGGGACCACAGCCTCACCCCCAGCCACATCAGCAGCAGCAGCAGCAGGAACAGCCGCCCCAGCTACCGCCTCCTCGGCAGACACGTCACCGCCACGCCAATTGGACGCACGCTGAAACGCTCTCCCTTGTACAGCTCTACAGGGAGAAAGCAGCCATCATCAAGGGAAATTTTTCCGACAATGGCTGCTCTGCTGAGGCGAAGGCGAAGGCTTGGGGCAGCATTGTCTCTCGCCTAGCGGCACTCCACCCTGGCTTCAGCAGATGCATAAAGCAGTGCCAGAGACGCTGGCAAACTGTTATGCATGAAGCAAAAGCTAAAATTAGTGCCTACCAAAAGGCCAGGAATGGAACAGGTAAGATTTTTCTTGAAATAAAATGGTATTCATGAAGTGCAAGGAATGGCTAACAAGCAAAGTGACAGTCCTGTAAATTTCAATGCTTATTAAGTGCTTGATGGAAATAACATTTGTAATGTATTGCCTTTTCTTTTCAATCAAGAATTCAATTGACTTAGCCTTGCACTCATGTACCAATATATATATATATATATATATATATATATATATATATATATATATATATATATATATATATATATATATATATATATATATATATATATATATATATATATATATATATATATATATATATATAGGAGGTGGCCTTCCGCCTACACCCCTCGGGGAGCTAGAGGTCATCATCGCTGATGTGCTGGGAGAGGGGAACGTATCAGTCAATTCTATTGACAGGACAGTGGTGGACCCTTTTCCACTTGACACTGAAGATGTTCCCGAAAATGGGTGGGTAAATAAAACTTTAGTCATGTATAAATATTTACAGAGCCCTTACATGCCTAAGTGCTGCCCCAGCAAAGTTCTCAGTGACTCCCCCCCTCCCCTCAATCACCACTTCCCACCTCCACCACGTACCTTTACTGCCTATGACCCTAATTCGGGCAATGTGATTATTGGATACCGGTATACATAATAAAATATACTTTTGCTGTCTGTGCCGTATAATTAAGTGAAGTTTTAAAAATTATTTTTTCATAAATAATAGGAAAAAGCATTCCTCAGACTGCAGTGTGGCTGTTATTGTTATTTTCTGAAAAATATTGATTTTAAAATAATTTTGTCAGCCTTGTGGGCGGCAGGTTCAGGCTAGAATTGCCACCCCTGGCTTCCGCACCCCCATGTGAGGGCTCTGAATATTTACTAAACGTTATTTGTACAATCATTAGTAAAATTTGTTATTTCCGTTCCTTGATGATCGTCGTATTTGTCTACTTTAGCTTGTTTGTATGATACACTGATTTGTTATATTTTAGGAATTCTGTACCAACTTTTTATTAAGGTTACAAGCAGACAATATGGATTAACCTAAAATGTCTTATAGGTGTCATTAATTTGTACTAAATGTATTGCTTTATGAAGTGTGTCTCATATGTCTGACATTACTTCATTACAAAAATAAGAATAAATATTCTTAAATTCAAATGTACACCCGACCTCTGCTGAGAGAAGGTCGTGACCTCACCCCGCTGCGCCCCACAACATCGCTTGCCCTGTGTTTTCGTTGTGCTCTTGGGATTGCGTTTGTGTGTTCTCGCTTGTGGACCTTGTGTGTTGCCTGTGATTTCCCGACACGTGTTTGGTGTGTGTTCGCTTGTGGTTTCTGCCTGTGGTTGCCTCTGTGATTTGTGTTTCCGGTGTTTTTGCGTGTGATCTGGCTGTGTCCGGGTGTTCTGCGTGGGTTTCAGAGTGATTCAAGTGTGTTGTGTTTCCGGTGTTTTTGCGTGTGATTTGGCTGCTTCTAAGTGTACTGCGTGTGTTTCAGTGTTTTGAGCGTGCTGTTTTGTTTCCGGTGTTTTTGCGTGTGATTTGTCTGTTGTTCGAGTGTTCGGCGTTTCGAGTGTGTTGTGTCTCCAGTGCTTTTGCGTGTGATTTAGCTGTTTATAGTGCTGCCTGTGGTTGCCTCTGTGATTTGTGTTTCCGGTGTTTTTGCGTGTGATCTGGCTGTTTCCGGGTGTTCTGCGTGGGTTTCAGAGTGATTCAAGTGTGTTGTGTTTCCGGTGTTTTTGCGTGTGATTTGGCTGCTTCTAAGTGTACTGCGTGTGTTTCAGTGTTTTGAGCGTGCTGTTTTGTGTCCGGTGTTTCTGCGTGTGATTTGGCTGTTTTCGAGTGTTCTGCGTTTCGAGTGTATTGTGTTTCAGTGCTTTTGCGTGTGATTTGGCTGTTTATAGAGCTCTGCGTGGGATTCAGAGAGTATTGAGTGCTGTTGTATTTCAGGTGTTTTGCAGTGACTTGAGGGTGTTTAGTCGTGCTTGTGCTTGGGTTTCTGTGTGTTTCGTGTGTCCCGAGTGTGACTTTGTGTTCCCGAGTGTCTCACGCGTGATTTGGGTGTGTCGACAACCCACCCTTTGAATTCCCTGAGGATTCAATCTGCTCCCCCTCACTACACCCTCTTTAAATCCCCTAGAGGATTAACACCTCCTCCCCCCCGTTCCCTCCCCTCACCTAAGCCCCCCACCCTCGCTCACCTCACATCCCTTTTGCTCCTCCTCATCCCCTAGAGGATTAGCCCTTCCTACTCCTCCCTCACCTCCACATATTTCTAAGCCCTCCCCCCCTCACTCACCTTACCTCACATCCTATTTACCCATCCCTTCACCCACCTTACCTCGCCTCTTTCTTAACCTTTCTTGTTCTAACACACCTCACTCACCTCACATCCCTTCCTACTCCTCCTCTCTCCCACTTACCTCCTTTCCCAAACTTCTCTCACTCATCTCACCTATTTCCTAATCCTCCTTGATCTCACACACCTCACTCACCGCCTCCCTTTCCCCCTCTCTACTCACCTCACATCCCTTCCTACTCCTCCTCTCTCCCACCTCACCAATGTCCTAACCCTCCTAGATCTCACACACCTCACTCACCGCCTCTCTTTCCCCTCTTTACTCACCACATCCCTCCTACTCCTCCTCTCTCCCACCTCACCTATTTCCTAACCCTCCTTGATCTCACACCTCACTCCGCCTCTCTTTCCCCTCTTTACTCACCTCACATCTCTTCCTACTCCTCCTCTCCCCACCTCACCTATTTCCTAACCCTCCTTGATCTCACCTCCTCACGCCTCTCTTCCCCTCTTTACTCACCTCACATCCCTTCCTACTCCTCCTCTCTCCCACCTCACCTATTTCCTAACCCTCCTTGATCTCACACACCTCCCTTTCCCCCTCTTTACTCACCTCACATCCCTTCCTACTCCTCCTCTCTCTCACTTTTCCTCCATTACTAAACTACCTCTCACACACCTCACCCCCTTTCCTAATCCCCTTCACTTTGTGTTTTTATCTCTTTCATTTCAGCTAAGATGGCACCTAAGAAGTGCAGTACTTGTAACAGTAGCTTCTCAGCTCACTTTTTTACAGGGCGTTCTGCTGTCTGTCGACTGTGTCTGTCCAGGCAGCATCTCGAGACAAGACTGCAGGAGCAGGAAGAGAAGATGGAAGAAGGCCAGAATAAAATAATGGAGCTTTCTCTCACCAGGCAGCATCTCGAGACCAGACTGCAGGAGCAAGAAGAGAAGATGGAAGCAGGTCAGAATAAAATAATAGAGCTTTCTCGCACTGTTGCCTCCTTGCAGGAATTCATCCAGGCTAACGTTGCTGTGGTGCCAAACCCTTCTCCAACCGCCCCCTTGCCCTCAGCGGTACCGTCGACACCAGCGGACAACACCACGCAACGGGAGGATGCTAGTGGCACCGACCATGATGGCTTCACCGTCGTGAATGGAGGAGCCAAACCAGCCAGACAAGCGATTTATCCTGTTCATTGCTTCAACAGGTTTGCCATTCTGGAGGAGGAGGACGAGCAGGAGAGCACCTTCCTGGTGGGTGACTCCATGATTCGCCAGCAGGTCGTTGAGTTCTGCGGCAGAGTTCCTCGTCGAAGACGGAACTATTGCTATCCTGGTGCTGGGATCGACGACATAACTGCTGCTCTTGAGGAGATCTCCCCCCAGGCTACTAATGATTCACTGTTTGTTATCCACACAGGTACGAACGACGTCACCACGACCCGGTCTGAGGAACTCCTGGAGAAGTACCGTAGGCTCATCCAGCAGTATAAGACTAAATCCCTAACATTTTGATTTCAGGAGTTCTACCACGGACTTGGGCGGAGAGCGACTTTTCAGTAAGGCCTTCAGCCTAAACAACCGCTTACAGACTCTTTGCAGGGAGCTTGACGTGGAGTTCCTAAACGCATGGGACAATTTCTATGGACAAAATGAACTTTTCCACAGGGACGGATTGCACCTTTCTCCCATCGGGGCAGCCAGACTCGGAAGGCTCCTCAACGAAGCAGTGCGTGTCATCCGAGCAAAAACGAGTCACGGCCACGTCCCTCCACCCCCGTGTAAATAGACGCCGTGCATCGCAACAAACCCGTAACCGTGATCCCGCAAGTACCACCACCTGTATTACCAAGCCTCTAGATAACTTAAAATCCTTAGTTTCAATGCGCGTAGCCTAAGAAACAAATTTGATGAACTGAGATGTCTTGCTTTAACAGAAAATTTTGACATAATTGCTATAACCGAAACATTTATCGACACCACAAATATTGATTTAAGTTCCGAATACAACATAGATGGCTACAGACTCTTCAACAAAGATCGTGTAAACCGTAGAGGCGGTGGCGTCGCCCTTTATGTCAAAAGCTATTTGCAACCCACCGACAAAACACCGGGAAACAGTAACGTTGAACATTTGTGCGTGCGAGTAAACATTGCAAAAGTCAATTTAAATATATCTGTCACCTACAGACCTCCCGGGCAATCACTCGATGACGACCTTGAAATGTACAGCGTCTTAAGGCAGTCACTTAATAACAACGACTCACTGATATTAGGAGACTTTAACCACCCCATATCGACTGGGCGACACTGTCAGGTACAGAAGGCGAGTCACATAGAATGATCGAATTTCTAGAAGAAAATTATCTAAGCCAAATGGTTTCTGAGCCAACTCGACAAAATAATATACTCGACCTTGTTATAACGACCCAAGATAACCTTGTCAGTAGTGTCACGGTAGGAGAACACCTCGGTTCTTGCGATCATAAATTAGTGCGCGTCGACATTAAAGCTCAATCATCAGTGACTGAAAATAAAGTAAAGGTGCCCAATTTCAAAGAGCTAACTTCGTAGAAATCCGACAAAACTAACAGAAATACAACTATCAGATGACGGCAACGTAGAGGAAGCCTGGCTAAGCCTTAAAAATCACTTACTCACTCAGCAGAACACATTCGTCCCCTTGTGCGAGAAGCGAATTAACACTAATAAAAGCCCACCGTGGTTTAATAGCGAAATTAAACAATCAGTCAATGAGAGAAAATTGTTTTACAGGTTAAAGAAAGAACAAAGCACGCCCGAGAACATTAGACTCTATAATGATGCCAGGCGACGAGTAAAAAGACTAGTAGGTCAGGCAAAGCGTAGATATGAAGAAAATATTGCAGCCAACTGTAAAAATAACCCGAAATCTTTCTTCAGTTACATAAACAACAGAAAGGCGATCAAAAGTGGTATTGGACCTTTAACAAACAGCGACGGTGCACTAGTGACTGACAGCCAACACATTGCAAACCTCTTAAACAATTACTTTTCCTCGGTGTTTAATACTAACAGTCTTCCTCTCGCTACCACCAACACCAGTACTATTGTAAATCTCGAGCATGCATTGCCTAATTTTGAAATAACAACCGATGAAGTCCTTAAAGCTCTCCATTCACTTAAAACAAATAAAAGTCCTGGACCTGACAAAGTATATCCAACTCTGCTGAAAGAAACGAAGAGCGAAATACTCTCCTCCCTCACAACCGTATTCAATATGTCCTTGCGACAAGGCATCGTCCTTCAGATTGGAAAAGGCTAACGTGACACCGATTTTCAAGAAAGGAGACAAAAAAGTACCAGGTAATTACAGGCCCATTAGTCTAACTTCGGTTGTAGGTAAGCTACTTGAGGGCATAATTAGAGGTGAGTTACCTTGAAAGCCACTCATTGATTGGGGACTCACAACATGGCTTCCGAAACAAAAGATCCTGCCTATCAAACCTATTAACCTTTTATAACGACCTCTTCACTGTTTATGACGTAACCAAATCACTGGACGTAGTCTATCTTGATTTCAGAAAGCGTTTGATAAAGTCCCGCATCATAAATTACTTTACAAATTAAAGCAAATAGGTATTGACGGTCAAGTAAACCAATGGATCGCGAATTGGTTGAGCAACAGACAACAAGAGTAGTGATTGACGGATTTAACTCAAGAGTGGGCGCCTGTCACTAGTGGCGTCCCTCAGGGCTCGGTCCTTGGCCCAGTGCTCTTCATTATTTACATCAACGACGTGGATGTTGGACTCAATAACCGCATTAGTAAATTTGCAGACGACACAAAGATTGGTAACTCGGTTCTCACTGACGAAGACAGGCAAAGCCTCAAGAGGATTTGCACAAAATTTCAACTTGGTCGGATAGATGGAGATGCCCTTTAACGTAGACAAGTGCCAGGTCCTTCAAGTTGGAACGAGGAATAAGAAGTTCGAATACGAAATGCGCGGCGTTAAACTCAAAAGCGTTCAATGCGTCAAAGACTTGGGGGTCAAAATCGCGTCAAACCTCAAATTCTCACAGCAATGCATCGATGCAGCAAATAAAGCGAACAGAATGTTGGGCTTCATTAAAAGAAACTTTGTATTCAAGAATAAAGATGTAATACTCCGCTCTACAACAGTTAAGTCAGACCCACTTGGAATATGCGGTACAGTTTTGGTCCCCCCACCATGCTAAGGATATTGCTAAATTAGAAGGTGTTCAGCGTCGGGCAACGAAAATGATCCCTTCCTTGCGCAACAAATCCTACGAAGAAAGGCTTTCTATCCTTAACATGTTCTCTCTTGAGAAACGTCGCCTCCGAGGAAAATTGATCGAATGTTTTAAAATACTTAATGGTTTCACGAATGTAGACAGATCAACATTGTTTATGATCGATGACAGTCTGCGCACGAGGAACAATGGCGTAAAACTCAGATGTAGACAAGTAAATTCAGATTGCACCAAATTTTTCTTCACCAACGTTGTAGTGCGAGAATGGAATAAGCTTCCACCATCAGTGGTCCAGTGTAACACGATTGACTCCTTCAAAAATAAGCTCGACCGTCACTTCCTTCAACTTAATATCAACTAGAGTAGAAATGCAACGTTTTGGAGTCTTCTGATTAATGTAAAATCACTTAGGTTTAAGGACAGACCACCAAGTCTGGACCATGGGGTCTGTGTGGTCTGATTTTCTATGTAAATCTATGTAAATCTATGTAAATCTATGTAAACATGTACATGACATTTCCAAATGATTTATCAGTTGTGTTAGTTCATTTTACTGAGAAATGCCTGTCAGGTAGATTGTAGATTTAAAGTTCTCCAAAATAGGTCTTGCTGTTACTGTTGAAAATAATTTGCTTTCCTTTTAGAAAACTGCAGTACACAAGGAGGAGGTATTGCTTTCCATCTCCTAAAGTCCACAGTTTTCTGCTTAAAGTATTATTATAGAATACTATTACATATTATTATTATTTACCCAATACTATCATGCTGCTGTATGCAGTCCATATTAGGGCACTCATGGAATCAAACAGTGAGGAACAATGTGTACAGAAATTTATTCAATTGCTATCGAGAGCTGACTTGATAATGTGTTGAGACATCCTTCCTAGTAATAATAAAAATAAAACGGTCTATTAAGTGATTGCAGCTGTAAAGCTGAAAATATACACATTTAAAATACAAATTTTGAAATATATTTGAAAAAAATGGGAAATTACAATATGAAAGGGGTATAGGTCAAAAAAGGGTCAGGTCGCCGCTGATGGCAGGGGTGCAGGTAGAGGCGGCTGAACAGAGTTCTCTCAGCAGCATGATGGTCGGGCTGGTGTACCTCGGGGCACCTGGGACGTCGGCTGGATAGTAAGGCCGTGTCGATGTCACACTGACCATTTCTAAACTTCAGTGTCTTCACGGGACCACAAACACAGCACTCACTGTCTGTCACCATGATTAAGCTTGATGTCACAATAGTTTCTTACGATGTTGGGTTTTTGATGAAAAGGGAGAGGGGGATGGAGGGGCAGGGGAGAGGCCAACAGGCTGGCCCCGGGCTACTCCATTCGGAGCGCCGTGACCCACGTCTGACCTCGGTCAGGTCTGCTTACTCATGAACCATGCTAGTTGTCCTTAACGACGTAGGCATTACGTACTGAACAGCAGAACACCAAAGAAATGACCTCTGGAACACACTCCTTTCCTGCAAAGGCTTTTCAACCTAAACTGTATTGTTTCCATAAATGGGGATGTAAGTCAAATAACACAAGAAAATTATGAGTGCAGGTACTGATGGATGTATTTTTGCCAGGAGTCTTCAGGTGGATGTCACACCACCTGTCCCTCCCCAACCCAGCACAGACACACCTCAAACCACCACCACACCACCACCAGTAGTTCCTGCCGCTGCAGCTTCCTCCAGTACACCAGTTGGGACCTGCACCATGTTGGTGGATGAGGAGGAGCTGCAGTTCATCCGCCTGAAGAGGGAACTTGAACTGCAGGCTGCAGAGCTACAAGTAGAAATTAAACAGGCAGAATTAAAAAAAACTTAAACAAGAAACTGAAAATTTAAAAGTACATAAAACCCTACTCGAACTTCAAGTAAAAAAACTAATGTAACACACAAATACACTCCACCATGCCGCTACTACCCCACACACTCCACCCTGTCTCTCCTCTCTTTTGCAAAATCCATCCTGTTTCTACTCACACACTCCACCCAGCCTCTACTATCCTTCACACACTCCACCATGTCTCTCTCTCCTTCACACTCCACTCTGCCTCTTCTCTCCTTCACACTCCACCCTGCCTCTACTCTCCTTCACACTCCACCCCTGGCTCTTCTTTCCCTCACACAATCCACACTGACTATACTTTCCTTCACACACTCCACCCTGCCTCTACTTTCCTTCACACACTCCACCCTGCCTCTACTCTCCTTCACACACCTCACCCTGCCTCTTCTCTCAAACACACTCCACCCTTTCTACCCTGCCGGTACTCTCTTCTACATTAGATTTCCTGTAATATATTTTCCTTAGGATCTCCATTATGTAGTTTTCCTACATAGTTATTTATTATAAAGGATTTATTTATTTATTTATTGTTAAAAAAATCATTTATTGCTTAATATTAGAAAAAGTAAAGGCAATCATGAGTATAGGGGCTGTTTTAAACCATACATACTGGTGAAAATTTCTTACCAAATACTGTAATAAATTTATTTTAATACTGAGTATAGCTTCTGCATTTATTAGTGATACGAATGTGGATTTGTAATATATATATATATATATATATATATATATATATATATATATATATATATATATATATATATATATATATATATATATATATATATCAAATCCACACACAATTGTATTACAAACACACATACTTGGAAGTAGGTGTGGAATTAACCTGTTGATGGGTCGGGAAGCCTCATACAGCTGCACGAGGCTGAGGTTGAGGTCTGTCACTGCAACAAAAATTGAAACATTGCAATAGTAAGATTCTTTAAACGAAAATTTAAAATTAAATACTGAGCAGCATGGAAAGATACAGGCTGATACACAAAACATTTAATTTTGATATTTGTAACTTACATGAAGTGAAGGTTGACAAACTCATCCCTGTAGAGCAGACCTTCCCGAACTCGTCCAGGTACAGGTGGTAGTGGGACAGGTGGGTCCTCATGGAAAACTGCACCATCACCCTCGTCCTCTCCTTCCTCGGGTACAGGGAGGCGTCTGTCTTTGCAGATGTTGTGCAAAATAGCACACACCTACAGACAGAGTTAATATTAACAAGTAATAAAAATTATTGTTGTGTAGTGGACGATACAGTATTGAGATGTGATCATCACTTGATTGTCTACATACCTGTATTATTCTACACACATATGCAGGAGGGCTGACTCTGATTTCACCATGGAGCACATGAAATCTCCGCTTCCACTGGCCAATCCCCCTCTCCACTGTGCTCCTTGTCCTTTTGTGTGCTCTGAAATTTTTAGTTAATGACAATGTAGTGATACTGTAAAAATTGCTTTTGCAACTGAACTTAAAAACAACTTTCGGATAATCTTAAGAATAGCGGCTCCCTAGCAGGTGCGCATAAAGGGCACAGTATGGTGGTAATTACAACATTACTAGCACATACGACGGGATTTTGACAAGTGGTCAGCCGTGTTTGTCACAAAGGGTGTATTTCTCCACGCAGGCCTCACGATTTTTCCAAGTCGATGGGCGATGAGACTGGCTTGCAGAGGCTGGTGGAATCCATATGTTTGTTTGTGTGCGTGCAGGTACTGTGACGTACTGTCACGTACAAATTCTGCAGCTTTTCACACTTGTAGGGTTAGGAGGGGAGGACAAGGGAAGAACGAATTATACACGAAAAAATGTATTTGTAATTTATTACGCGTCTTTCTGCCTTCAGACAAGGCATGACACTCTTGCCCAAATTTATTACATTGAAAATGAAGTTGAAATCTAAGCCATAACATAATCTGCTTGGGTTCTCATTGAAGAGCATTGCCCCAGATTTAGGGATTTTTTCACGTTTAGGGATATTCGGGTTTCCTCACCTGCAGCTTGGATACCTTAAATTCCTCACCTCCGTCACTTCTGTCTGTGTCATGGCATTGGAAAGGTGTACCGACTGCGATTATGGCCTCATTGACTTCTGCTTGCGGTACTCCGGGAAAGCAAGAGACTTGCTTGACTTGTGTGTTCGCCACAAACAATATCGAGCGGATGTGGAGGGAAGCAAAGAAAAGTGCCCTCTTTGGCAGGAGGAAGAAGCACTTTGTGGGGTACCTCGCAAGGTGCATGTTTCTTATGGCCATTAATGACCCTAACAAACGCTTGAATGTCTTCCTTCAAGAGGCAGCTGCACTATAGAACCCCTGTAACCACCCACAGGAGACGCATGCGGCATCTACTTCCTCTTCAAGTTGGAAGTATTTCTGAGGGCATTCTATATTTTTTGTTGTTAGGTTGTAAAGTTCGGTTGGGATAATTTAAGAAGGAGGGGTCCAGGGGAGTCGAGAGGGTAGTTAGCTGTTAGGTCGTAAGGTTCGGTTGGGGTAGTTTCAATATACTCGACAGGCAGTGTGGCCCGTCAAAAAATTATGCGACGCGGGACGGATTGGGAGGGGGTCACTATGCTTGCCATCCAATGACACGCCCGACACTCGTCAACAGACCGGCTGCAGCGGCTGCCAAGTTATATTGGAATAGATTACAAGAGCATGCGTAAGGGACTTTAATTACTTTCGACAAGGGAATTTTCCCTAATTTGGGGATTTTCTGGGAAATTGTGGGGCCAAATTTTCAGTGATTTGGGCTTTCCCCTAAACTCAGCTTCCCACAGGTCACCAGGCTTGTCTTGGGGTAGGGGGCTGGGGTGGTGGAGGAATGGAGCCGCTATTCTTAAGATTTATCAAACTTTCCTTTAAGAATGTCATGTTTCACACTAAGTTCATTAACCTACCTATATTACATTTTCCCCCTCATAGACTAGTATGTACTAGCAATACTGAAATTACAAAAAGATCAAGCCTAACTGTAACAACCTAAAATGGCAGCAACCTTTTCTAGACAATACCTTGTCAAGTTTCAAATTAGCAATGCAACGTCATGGAACAACAATATTGTTTCTGTAAGATTTATAATCCTGCAGTTAAGGGTTGTTATGCTAGATTTTTCTAATGAACATACAAGGGGTTTTAAGAAGTAAAACACAGCCATGATTGGAAAAAGGATGAATGTATAAGAGCACTGTTAGCTAATCATAATACTGTTACCCAACTTAGCTAATTTTCCTACATTAGTGTAGTTTGCATGGCCTAAGCCTGAAATGATAAGCAATGATGAAAGATATTACGGCAATCCTATCACAAAGTGGTCCCTATTGTCTCAGCTCCTCTACATGCGCTGGGCTATGTTGCCAGTAATGCATTATCTGCTGGTGTTACCACAACCTCGACTCCCAAGGAGTGCCAGGCTGCGCTAAGTTTGGTTAGGTTATATTAGGTTAGACTAGGCTACGTTATGTTAGTTTAGGTTATGTTATGTTAGATTAGGTTAGGTTAGGATGGGTTAGCTTAGGATAGTTTAGATTATGTTAGGTTAAATTAGGTTAGGTTTGATTAGGTTAGGATAGGTAAGGTTAGGTTATTAAGCTTGGTAGAGTTGAGGAGTGTGAGTGTAACACCAAGGTAACACTGCAGCACAGAATGAATAAGACTGGCAACCTAGCCCAGCGCGGGTAGAACAGATGAGGCTGCAGGGACCACTTTGCCATAGTAGACATTAATTACAACACGAATGTCGGTGTGTGTGTGTGTGTGCACAAAAACTTACCTATTATAGGCGGACTGTGGGCCCGGCTGAGGTCGTACATAGGGTGTCAGGAGCCACTTCTTGGAGGGGTAGGCACTGTCTCCCAATAAGTGGCATCCTGCAGGGACCATACCCCTCTCGAACCCTGTGAACAGAGCACTTTCACGCAAAATACGTGCGTCATGGACAGACCCGGGCCAGTTTGCAGTTTGGTGTAAAATTCTCCCGTGTGTGTCACATACGATTTGCACATTTATAGAGTGGTGCCCTTTTCTGTTCACATACTCTGCCTCAAATTCCTTGGGTGCAACAATCCTCACATGTGTTCCGTCTACTGCCCCTACCACACCAGGAAATCCCGCAATTTCCTCAAACTCTCGCCGCTTCACCTGAGTTTCTTGCACAGTGAGGGGGAACTTGATGAAGCGTCTCACTATATGAGGCTGTGCAAGGGCGTACACAGTCTCCCGGGTGACCCTGCTGACGGTCTGTTGTGAAGGCCCCAAGTCGTCGCTGCTACACTGCTGCATTTTGCCCGTAGCAAGATACCTCAGTGTTTTGAGGCCCTTCATCTCAGGGGTGAGGGCTTGGTTCCTGTTTGTAGGAGCAGTCAAGGCCTCACGCACCAAATCGGTCACGAAGAGTGTCCCGCACGGTCCAGGCGGTACCTCTTGATCAATTCCGGGTCCGGAAGTTCATCAAGGACGTCTCTTCGTGCCCGAAAATTCCTCAGCTGCCGCGGACGCGCACCCACTACCTCTGCCATCTTGACTGTTATGCCTCGCTTATGTCGACCTCAGGATTGCAATGTTACCTCCACCCGCGCGTAGCTGGCAGGTCAGTTTATGTTCCGCTTAGTTGAAACATAAGGGTTATGCTTCCCTTATGTCTCGGTGTCCGCCATTTTCTTGATTTATGTCTCACATAAGCGAAACATACTCCTTATAAGTACGGGCCCTGGCACTTGTCTACGTTAAAGGGCATCTCCCAGTTATCCGACCAAGCTGACATTTTGTGCAACTTCTCTTGGAGGCTTTGCCTTTGCCTGAGAGAGAGAGAGAGAGAGATTAAAATTCGTGAGGCCTTTTTTGGTTTCTTGAATGTGCATGATACAACTGGTGACGGTTTACTGAACTCATTCCTTGACAAGGTGAATGGGGTTGGGATAGATATATCTGATATGAGAGGACAAGCTTACGATCATGGTGCTAACATGAGTGGAAAGAATAAAGGAGTACAAGCACGTACATTAGAACCGAATCAGAGTGATTTGTATGTACTGCGTGGCTCATACCTGGAATTTGGTGATTGTAGATGCAGCGAAATCCTCAAATTATGCCATTGAATTTTTGGGCATCATGAACAGAATGTATGTGATATTTAGCTCATCTACATCTCGATGGGCTATTCTTGAAGAATGTTTGCCTATTACAGTTAAAGGTCCATCAGGTAACAGGTGGGAGTCACGAATTGAAGCTGTTAAACCACTCCGATATCATATGAAGGAAATTAACAATGCCTTATCAGTGCTGAGAGAATATGCTCTCGAGAAAAAAGATGGCGTGGCCACAGGAGCAGGTGCACTCTTGGACATATTGAGCTAATGGCCATTTCTATTAGCAGTTTGCTTATGGTATGACATTTTATTTCATATCAATAAGACCAGCAAGCTTATTCAGTCATCAGACATAACAATTGGTGTGTTGCAGGCAGGGGTGACTACTACTATGGCATTCTTTGAACAGTATCGCAATACAGGGTATAATACAGCTGCCGCCTGTGGGGGGGGACCATAAATACCCCCAGGAAGGACTCCTCTTCTGGCTGCCGACCCGAGAGGTGTCCTGATAAATCCTCGAACCTCCTCCTTATCAATTTCTGCAACATTCACGGTCTTCGTTCTAATTTTCATTCTGTGGAACACCATCTTTCCTCCTCTAAACCTCATCTTCTCTTCCTTACCGAAACACAGGTGGCTGAGGCTACTGACAGCAACCTCTACTCTATTCCCTCCTACTATCTCTATCCTAAAATTCAATTCAAAGCTGGATGTTGCGCCTACGTGTGCAACGACATCACTTGCTCTCGTGCCCACGACCTTGACTCTTCTGAATTTTCCACCATCTGGCTAAGACTTCATTGTCATTCTATTACTAAATACATATCTGCTGTTTATCTCTCACCTAACTACTAACTAGCTATGTAAAATTCTTTGACTATTTGAATTCTAAAGTGGAGCACATCTTGTCTCACTCTCCCTTCGATGAAACCCCCATCTTGTGAGATTTCAATGTTCACCACCAGCTTTGGCTTTCATCCTCTTTCACTGACCAGCCTGGTGAACAAGCCTACAACTTTGCTCTCCTCAACGACCAAGAGCAGTTGGTTCAGCACCCTACACGTATTCCCGACCGTCTTGGATACAGGCCCAACATTCTAGACCTCTTCCTTACCTCTAATCCTTCTGCTTACTCTGTCAAACTGTTCTCTCCGTTGGGCTCCTCCGATCATAACCGTATGTCTGTTTCCTGTCCTATCGCTCCTGTACATCCTCTGGACCCACCGAAGAGGCGATGCTTCTGGCATTTTGCTTCAGCTCGGTGGGACGACCTGAGGATGTACTCCATTCCCGTGGAATGATTACTGCTTCCAGGAGAGACCCCTCTCTGTGTGCCCAACGCATCTCAAGTGATTGTCTCTGGAATGGAGGCATACATTCCACGTTCTTTTCTACTCCTCATGCTAAAGAGCCTTGGTTTAATCATGCTTGTTCTCGTGCTATTAAAGATAGAGGCAGCTCACAAAGGGTTCAGAGCCTTCGAACTCCCGCTAACTATGACCTTTACATTTCAGCCCGGAATCGTGCCAAATCTATTTTCCGACTTACCAAAACTTCTTTTATCAATAGAAAATGTCAACACCTTACTTCTTCTAATTCTTCCCGTGACTTCTGGCATCTAGCCAAAAATATCTCCTCCAATATCACTTCTTCCTCTTTCCCTCCTCTCATTAACTCTGACGTCAGCACTGCCGTCTCATCTGTCTCTAAGGCTGAACTCTTCGCTCAAACTTTCTGTAAGAACTCCACCTTGGACGATTCTGGGCATATACCTCCTACTCATCCCCCCTCTGACTCCTTTATGCCTGTTATTAAGATTCTTCCAAATGATGTTTTCTATGCCCTCTCTAGCCTCAACTCTCAGAAGGCTTATGGACCTGATGGAGTGCCTCCTAATGTCCTTAAAAACTGTGCTTCCTTGCTGACACCCTGCCTGGTCAATCTCTTTCGTCTCTGCCTATCAACATCTACCTTTCCTTCCTGCTGGAAGTATGCCTTTGTACAGCCTGTGCCAAAGAAGGGTGACCGTTCCAATCCCTCAAACTACCGCCCTATAGCTTTACTTTCCTGTCTATCTAAAGCTTTTGAATCAATCCTTAATCGGAAGATTCAAAAGCACCTTTCCACTTCTAACCTTCTATCTGATCGCCAGTATGGGTTCCGCAAGGGGCGTTCTACTGGCGATCTTCTTGCTCTCTTAACTGACTCTTGGTCATCCTTTCTTAGCCGTTTCGGTGAAACTTTCTCTTTTGCGCTAGACATATCGAAAGCCTTCGATAAAGTCTGGCACAAGTCTTTGCTTTCTAAATTGCCCTCTTTTGGATTCTATCCCTCTCTCTGTCCTTTATCTCCAGTTTCCTTTCCGGTCGTTCCATCTCTGCGGTGGTAGACGGTCACTGTTCTTCCCCTAAACCTATCAACAGTGGTGTTCCACAGGGCTCTGTCCTATCACCCACTCTTTTCGTGTTATTCATCAATGATCTTTCCAAAACAAACTGTCCACTAATACGCCGACGACTCCACTCTGCATTATTCAACTTCTTTCAACAGAAGACCATCACAACAGGACGTACACGATTCCAGACTGGAGGCTGCAGAACGCTTAACCTCAGACCTTGCTATCATTTCCGATTGGGGCAGAAGGAACCTTGTGTCCTTCAATGCCTCAAAAACTCAATTTCTCCACCTATCAACTCGACACAAACCTCCAAACACCTATCCCCTATTCTTCGCTATCACCATCTTCAACACTAAACATCCTCGGTCTATCCTTAACTCAAAATCTCAACTGGAAACTTCACATCTCCTCTCTCGGTAAATCAGCTTCCTCGAGGTTGGGCGTTTTGTGTCGTCTCCGCCAGTTCTTCTCCCCCGCGCAGGTAATATCCATATACAGGGGCCTTGTCCGCCCTCGTATGGAGTATGCATCTCACGTGTGGGGGCTCCATTCACACAGCTCTTCTGGACAGAGTGGAGTCTAAGGCTCTTCGTCTCATCAGCTCTCCTCCTCCTACTGATAGTCTTCTACCTCTTGAATTCCGTCGCGATGTTGCCTCTCTTTTTATCTTCTATCGATAATTCCACGCTGACTGCTCTTCTGAACTTGCTAACTGCATGCCTCTTCCCCTCCCGCGGCCCCGACTTTCTACTCATGCTCATCCCTATACTGTCCAAACCCCTTATGCAAGAGTTAACCAGCATCTTCACTCTTTCATCCCTCACGCTGGTAAACTCTGGAACAATCTTCCTTCATCTGTATTTCCTCCTGCCTACGACTTGAACTCTTTCAAGAGAAAGTTATCAGGACACCTCTCCTTCCGAAATTGACCTCTCTTTCGGCCACCTCTTATGATTCTTTTTTAGGAGCAGCGAGTAGCGGGCTTTTTTTTATTATTGTTTCCTTTTTTTGTGCCCTTGAGCTGCCTCCTTTGTTGTAAAAAAAATTAAAAATCTTAATGCATCGGAAATAGCTGAGCAGGTGAATGTAGCCAAAGTATTTCCGCAGACGCGTACACGAAGAAAAAAAAGCATGTTTGACTATGTGTCGCAATGAAATTATCTTATCTGAGGACAAAAAAAAAGGTCAGTTCTTTTTTGTTGTAGTAGATCAGGTTATATCATCCGTCAACTCGGGAGTTAGTCAGCTTATGGAGTGGCATAACCTGTTTGGCTTTTGTAAAATACAAAGCAATTCAAGCAGTGTATTGACGAAAACAAGCTTCACATTCGATGCAAGAAATATGAGGGAATAATGGGAGACATTGATGCACCTGAACTGGAAATGGAGTTGAGACATTTCATTGCTGTTGTCAGTAGAGAAAAAACTCTTGCTACTGCTAAAGATTTCTTAACATATATTTGTAGTAATAATCTTCAGGAAATATACCCAAACACTGGAATTGTGTTGAGAGCTATGTTAACAACTCCAGTTACTGTTGCAAGTGCAGAGAGAAGCTTTAATAGAAAGAAAAAAAAATATTTTGCGGTCAACAATGTCAGATGAGAGGCTCTCTGCTCTAGGAATCATCTTCATTGAACATGATGTTGCTAGATCTCGTGATTTTGATGCTTTGGTTAATAAGTTTGCAAACCACAAAGCTCGAAAAAAGCCTTTTAATGATCGTTTTGCATTTAAATCATCATACTTTGTTAAGAGAAACATTATTTTTGTACTCTGATAGGCCTGCTTATCAGTCGTGCCCCCACGTTGTGCCCGGCTCAGCACCACTTAAATATATAACATCATCATTCATTGTTTTTTTAATAGCTGTACTCCTTACTATTACTGAAAAAAATGTAAAACTCGGTTGTCTGTATGGGGCCCCACATATATATTTTTTTTTATTGGGGGGGCTCACTACTTCTTGCTACTGCCCTGGTTATTACTGGCATACATTGTGACGAAAACGTCCTAGTACAGAGCGAAATAACATACTGGGGTTTCTATACTAGGACCTTATATCAAGTTAAGATATACAGATAAAATAGGAAATAAGATAATAGTAAACGATGCAATATAAAACCTAGATCTTGAAAATATAAGACATAAGGTTTTCCGTAAACAAGAATAAAATGATATAATACTAATAAAATAGGAATGTGCGTACACGTTGTCGTAAGATAATATAATAGCCATATACAAGAATGTTGTCATAAAATGTATAATAAAACAAAAATATCATATACATGAGTGTAGTCACGACTTGGAGAAAGTCTGTTCGTTAAAACTAAAAAAGATAGTTTTTTTCAACTCACTTTTGAAAATAGACATATTTGGTGTCCTTCACGTGATCAGGTAGGCTGTTTAGGTCCAGCTACCAGTAGAGACCTGTCTCCTATACAAGTTCTAGTTTTGGGAACAAGTAGTTGGTGTTGATGTCTTGTGTTGACATCGCGAGTCTCACTCACCTTAAACAACCAACCCGGCAATCTTTAACTCATTACATTATTCACAGTGATTCCCGACTCGTACTTGTACATATCACATATCTTCAGCCACTTTAGCTCCCCTATATATGGTGTTGCATGGTCAAATTTATTGCACCAAGCGCAACTTTGGCTGTTGTTTTTTGCACCTGCTGGATATGGCATGCAGCACTATATCCCCATATCTTTAATCCGTACTTTATGATGCTCAATACGAAGGATTGAATTAAATGATTATGGTAAGGAAGGCGCGGGAAGGTTAATATGTAATGACGACGACCAAATGATATGGTAGAAACTCTAATGAAAAGAGCTCAGGGGAAAAGTTAGGAGGTTTAACCATCAGACAAAACGTTAATTAAATGAAGATGAGGGAAAGGAGGGACTAAAAATAGGAAGAACAGTTAGGAGAAAAAAGTTAATGAACGAATTGTCTCGTTGTGGAAAAACTGGTTAAATAAAAAAAAGGAAAAAAACAAAGAGTAGCGGAAAAAGGTAATGCGATGAGGAAACAGTTGATGAAGTATCCGAAGGAAGAGAAGCGAAGCTGTTCAGGATGAGCACAGTCAGGTAGGAAAAAGAAGGAAAAATACATAGTAGAGAAATTTAAAAAATATAAAATATAAAGAAAATGAGGACAAAAAATAAATGTGTTGAGAAAACGTTAGATAAGTTGATTGACAGAAGAAAAGTGAAGTTGAAGAAACAGTAAAGTGAAGAAAATGGGTGAAAAGAGAAAGTTAAACGATGAAGAAAAAGTTGAAAAAAAGAGAAAAAGTAAAAAAAAAAGTAAATGGATTGATGAAAGATTAGATAAGAGAAGTTGTTTAAAGGAAGGAGTAAGGTGAAATAATAAAGCAAAAGAAACAGAAGTTAAAAAAGAGAAGGAAGAGAAGACAAAAAAAAAAGAAAAAAGAATTGGCTGAAGTAGTTTGTGGGTCATCTCGGGTCGGCAAAGGCTGATTCACACCATACGTAAAATGACCGGTCCGTACCGCACCGTTCCGGACGACAAAATATTCTTCAGTGGGAAACCCAGTGTTGTGTTCACACCGCTACGGACCTGCACGTCTCCGGCGCGGACCGTCACAACCACTTGCCGGTCGGGATTGTCGGAGAGAATATTTTGCAGGTCCGCGCCGGTACGGCCCGGCCCGGAGCCTGTCAGTGTTGGAGAGTGAGAACACAATTCCGTCACCATGCAGCATAGCGGTCTGGGGTGGCCTGGGGGAGCGTAGCACCTAATTCTTTCTTTCTCTCTCTCTCTCTCTCTCTCTCTCTCTCTCTCTCTCTCTCTCTCTCTCTCTCTCTCTCTCTCTCTCTCTCTCTCTCTCTCTCTCTCTCTCTCTCTCTCTCTCTCTCTCTCTCTCTCTCTCTCTCTCTCTCTCTCTCTCTCTCTCTCTCTCTCTCTCTCTCTCTCTCTCTCTCTCTCTCTCTCTCTCTCTCTCTCTCTCTCTCTCTCTCTCTCTCTCTCTCTCTCTATGTGTATAACTGTATATATGTATGTATGTATGTATGTGTATGTGTATGTATATGTATGTATATATATATATATATATATATATATATATATATATATATATATATATATATATATATATATATATATATATATATATGTATGTATGTATGTGTGTGGGGGGAGGGGGAGGGGTATGTGGGGGTTATGGGTGTGGGTGTGGGTGGGTTATGGGTGTGGTTGGGTGGGTGTGGGTTATGGGTGTGGGTGTGGGTGTGGGTGGGTTATGGGTGTGGTTGGGTGGGTGTGGGTTATGGGTGTGGGTGTGGGTGGGTTATGGGTGTGGTTGGGTGGGTGTAGGTTATGGGTGTGGGTGTGGGTGTGGGTATAGGTGTGGGTGTGGGTGTATGTGTGTGGGGGGGTTGGTGTGGGTTTTGGGTGTGATTGTGGGTGGGTGGGTGGGGTGTGGATGTGGGTGGATGGGTGTGGGTGTGGGTGGGTGAGTGTGGGTGGGTGTAGGTTAGGGGTGTGGGTGTGGGTGGGTGTGGGTTATGGGTGTGGGTGTGGGTGTGGGTGTAGTGTGGGTGAGCTATGGGTGTGGGTGGGTGGGTGTGGGTGTGGGTGGGCTATGGGTGTGGGTGGGTGGGTGTGGGATATGGGTGTGGGTGTGGGTGTGGGTGTAGGTGTGGGTGTGGGTGTGGGTGGGTGGGTATGGGTTATGGGTGTGGGTGTGGGTTATGGGTGTAGGTGTTGGTGTGGGTGTAGGTGTTGGTGTGGGTGGTTGGGTGTGGGTTTTGGGTGTGGGTGTGGGTTTTGGGTGTTGGTGGGTGGGTGTGGGTGGGTTATGGGTGTGCGTGTGGGTGGGTGTGAGCGGAGTACTAAATATTACTTTAATAATGTACACATACAAAAACAGGTTTACATGAAAAACGAGATGCTGGAGTGCACATCAGTTTTACGTATATAAACATGGAGCAAAAGAAAGTGAGATAGAGATAAATGAGAGAGAGAGAGAGACCATTTTAACAGGTATAATGCTTATGTAATTATTTAATCAGTTGATATTATATCTACTCCCCTACTCTTCCCCCCCCCAACACATACCGTATTGCGTGTGCATATGTATGTATCTATGAGTCTCTCTCTCTCTCTCTCTCTCTCTCTCTCTCTCTCTCTCTCTCTCTCTCTCTCTCTCTCTCTCTCTCTCTCTCTCTCTCTCTCTCTCTCTCTCTCTCTCTCTCTCTCTCTCTCTCTCTCTCTCTCTCTCTCTCTCTCTCTCTCTCTCTCTCTGTCTCTCTCTCGCTCTCTCGCGTCCCTCTGCCCTACGAAAAAGAAAAAGAAAAGCAAATAAATAGATAAACACTACTCACTTGCTCTCTCCTCCTTACCAAGATAGCGCTAAAGAAATGCTCGACTTGCACAGGAAACTTCTCTGGTCATTTCTTCTCAGGACGATCGACCGTCTGCAAGATCTGCCTGTTGACACAGCAGATGGAAACGAGACTCCATCAACAGGACGAAAGGCTGACCGCTGGCGAGAAGATCACCGAACTAACAAGTACTGTTGAAACCTTGCAGGAGTTTATCTAGGCCCCTGCTGCAAGTGATGCCTCATGACCCTCCGCACCTGCTGTCGATGCCCAGCCACCTTCCGAAGAAG
This sequence comes from Eriocheir sinensis, assembly GCF_024679095.1. Classification (NCBI taxonomy): domain Eukaryota; kingdom Metazoa; phylum Arthropoda; class Malacostraca; order Decapoda; family Varunidae; genus Eriocheir; species Eriocheir sinensis. The sequence goes on along the minus strand of NW_026111561.1, from coordinate 453,144 downwards.
ACATGTCACAGGGGACCGGTAGAGCCATTTATTCTACTCATTGCTACAACAGATTTGCCATACTGGAGGAGGAGGACGAGGAACAGAGCACCTTCTTGGTCGGTGATTCTATGATTCGCCACCAGGTGGTTGAATTTGGTGGCAGAGTCCCCCGTCGTAGGCGTAACTACTGTTATCTTGGAGCTGGTGTTGACGACATCACAGCTGCCCTGGACGAGGTCTCCGCTGAGGCCTCTAATGACTCACTCTTTGTTCTCCACACAGGTACAAACGACGTCACCACGACCCGGTCTGAGGAACTGCTGGACAAGTACCGTAGGCTCATCCAGCAGTATAAGTCTAAATCCCCAAATATTTTAATTTCAGGAATTCTACCACGGACGTGGGATAAGAGCGACTTCTACAGTAAGGCCTTCAGCCTCAACAACCGCCTACAGACTCTCTGCGGAGAGCTTGACATCGTGCTCTTTAACGCCTCGGACCGTTTCTACGGCCAGAGTAAACTTTTACAAAGGGACGGCATACACCTGTCCCCCATCGGGGCAGCCAGATTCGGAAGGCTCCTCAACGACGCCGTACGTAACGTCCGAACAAAAAACGACTCTCAGCCACGTCCTTCCATCCCACCCGTTTAAATAGACACC
>NW_026111561.1:415000-447500 GCF_024679095.1 Eriocheir sinensis | reverse complement strand
AAACCGTGGAGGGTAGTTTAGAAAGCAAAGATTTGTAACAGACCCTATCAAAGTCTTTTGATATGTCCAGCGCAATAGCAAAAGTTTCACCGAAACGGCTAAGAGAGGATGACCAAGAGTCAGTTAAGAAGGCTAGGAGATCACCAGTAGAACGCCCCTTGCGGAACCCATACTGGCGATCAGATAGAAGGTCAGAAGTGGAAAGGTGCTTTTGAATCTTCCGGTTAAGGATTGATTCAAAAGCTTTAGATAGACAAGAAAGTAAAGCAATAGGACGGTAGTTTGAGGGATTGGAGCGGTCACCCTTCTTAGGTACAGGCTGTGAAGGAAGAATACTTCCAGCAAGAAGGAAAGGTAGATGTTGACAGGCAGAGGCGAAAGAGTTTGACCAGGCAGGGTGACAGCACGGAGGCACAGTATTTAAGGACAATAGGAGGCACTCCATCAGGTCCATAAGCCTTCTGAGGATTGAGGCCAGAGAGGGCATAGAAAACATCATTTTGAAGAATCTTTATAACAGGCATAAAGGAGTCAGAGGGGGGGGATGAGTAGGAGGATATGCCCAGAATCGTCCAGAGTGAAGTTTTTAGAAAATGTTTGAGAGAAGAGTTCAGCCTTAGAGATAGATGAGACGGCAGTGTTGCCGTCAGGACTGAGGAGTGGAGGGAAAGATGAAGAAGTGAAGTTGGAGGAGATGTTTTTGGCTAGATGCCAGAAGTCACGGGAAGAGTTAGAGAAAGCAAGGTTTTGACATTTTCTATTAATGAAAGAATGTTTGGTTAGTCGGAGAATAGATTTGGCACGATTTCGGGCAGAACTGTAAAGTTCATAATTAGCATTAGTTTGAAGGCGTTGTTATCTTTTGTGATCTACCTCTCTATCATTGACAGCACGAGAAAAAGCGTGATTAAACCAAGGCTTTTAGCGTGAGGAGTAGAGAAAGAACGAGGAATGTATGCCTCCATTTCAGAGACAATCACCTCTGTGATGCGCTGAGCACACAGAGGGTCTCTATCCTGGAAGCAATAATCATTCCACGGGAAATCGGAAGTACATCCTCAGGTCGTCCCACCGAGGTGAAGCAAAATGCCAGAAGCATCGCCTCTTCGGTGGGTCCAGAGGATGTACAGGAGCGATAGGACAGGATGCAGAAATAAGATTGTGATCGGAGGAGCCCAACGGAGAACAGTTTGACAGAATAAGCAGAAGGGTTTGAGGTAAGGAAGAGGTCTAGAATGTTGGGCCGATCTCCAAGACGGTCAGGAATACGTGTAGGGTGCTGGACCAACTGCTCTAGGTCGTTGAGGATAGCAAAGTTGTAGGCTTGTTCACCAGGATGGTCAGTGAAAGAGGATGAAAGCCAAAGCTGGTGGTGAACATTGAAATCTCCTAGGATGGAGATTTCAGCGAAGGGAGAGTGGGTCAAGATGTGCTCCACTTTAGAATTCAAATAGTCAAAGAATTTTACATAGTTGGTAGAGTTAGGTGAGAGATAAACAGCACAGATGTATTTAGTAATAGAATGACAGTGAAGTCTTAACCAGATGGTGGAAAATTCAGAAGAGTCAAGGTCGTGGGCACGAGAGCAAGTGATGTCGTTGCGCACGTAGGCGCAACATCCAGCTTTGGATTGAAATTTAGAATAGAGATAGTAGGAGGGAACAGAGTACTACTACTACTACTACTACTACTACTACTACTACTACTACTACTACTACTACTACTACTACTACTATTACTACTACTATTACTACTACTTCTTCAACTTTTTCTACTACTACTACTACTACTACTACTACTACTACTACTACTAGTAATAATAATAATAATAATAATAATAATAATAATAATAATAATAATAATAATAATAATAATAATAATAATAATAATAATAATAATAATAATATGACTACTACTATTACTACTACTACTTCTACTACTACTACTACTATTACTACTACTACTACTACTACTACTAATAATAATAATAATAATAATAATAATAATATGACTACTACTACTAATAATAATAATAATAATAATAATAATAATAATAATAATCTGACTACTACTACTACTACTTCTACTACTACTACTACTACTACTACTACTATACAACATAAATGATACCTCCACCCATGTTTATTCTCCCGACACATAATCATGGAGGGCTCCATAGCTTGGAGGTCATTAGCCCCAACTCTGTATGCATCTCACGTGTGGGGGGGCTCCACTCACACAGCTCTTCTGGACAGAGTGGAGTCTAAAGCTCTTCATCTCGTTAGCTCTCCTCCTTCTACTGATAGTCTTCTACCTCTTAAATTCCGTCGCGATGTTGCCTCTCTTTCTATCTTCTATCGATATTTCCACGCTGACTGCTCTACTGAACTTGCTAACTGCATGCCTCCCCCCCCTCCCGCGGCCCCGCTGCACACGACTTTCTACTCATGCTCATCCCTATACTGTCCAAACCCCTTATGCAAGAGTTAACCAGCATCTTTACTCTTTCATCCCTCACGCTGGTAAACTCTGGAACAATCTTCCTTCATCTGTATTTCCTCCTGCCTACGACTTGAACTCTTTCAAGAGAAGGGTATCAGGACACCTCTCCTCCCGAAATTGACCTCTCTTTCGGCCACCTCTTTTATTTCTTTTTTAGGAGCAGCGACTTGCGGGCTTTTTTTTATTTTTTATTATTGTTTCTTTTTTTGTGCCCATGAGCTGCTTCCTTTGTTGTGAAAAAAAAAGTATTGTTATTATTATTAGTAGTAGTAGTAGTATAAGTAGTAGTAGTAATATTAGTAGTAATATTAGTAGTAGTAGTAGTAGTAGTAGTAGTAGTAGTAGTAGTAGTAGTAGTAGTAGTAGTAGTAGTACTACTACTACTACTACTAGTAGTAGTAGTAGTAGTAGTAGTAGTAGTAGTAGTAGTAGTAGAAGTAGTAGTAGTAATATTAGTAGTAATATTATTATTATTATTATTATTATTATTATTAGTAGTAGTAGTAGTAGTAGTAGTAGTAGTAGTAGTAGTAGTAGTAGTAGTAGTAGTAGTAGTAGTAGTAGTAGGTATGGCTGGCCAGTGGATGGGCTCCCAAACATGTGTAACTGTGGCTCACCCTTCAACCAAAATCATGCCATGACATGCAAGAGAGGAGGTTTCGTCTGCATGAGACATGATGAAGTAAGAGACGTAACAGCTCAGATGCTGAAAGAAGTCTGCCACGAAGTGACTGTGGAACCCATGCTGCTCCCTCTGCAAGGCGAACACCTCGCCAGACGCACCGCTAATGTTTCGAACGAAGCACGAGTGGATGTTAGCGCCAGAGGGTTTTGGACTCGTGGACAAAGGGCATATTTTGACATAAGGATCTTTGATCCCATGGCCCATTGCCACAGAGACCTGACAATTGATGCAGCCCACAGAAGAAACGAACAAGAGAAGAACAGGGCATATGAAGAAAGAATACAGAATGTGGACCAGGGCTCCTTCACCCCGGTAGTATTCACGACGGCAGGAGGGATGGTACCAAGGGCGCAGAGCTTCTACGCAAGACTCGCCGAAACACTGGCGGATAAGAAACAACAGCCAAGAAGCAGTGTGGTCGCCTGGATGAGATGCAGGCTGTCCTTCTCCCTCCTGAGGTCAGCCTTGGTCTGCCTGAGAGGAACCAGGTCACCTACACCCAAAACCACCCGCATTGCTGACCTGGACTTTGAGGCGACGGTGGTTGATAGTCGTATCAACCACAAGCTCTGTTACATTAAAAATAAAATGTTTAGTAAAGTTTGTAATATTAAATAAAGATGGTTGTCGGCCACAGTCATTGGCGGGGTGGGGCCAATGAATTGCTTTGTGAAAGGATATGAGAGAATATACCGCTCACAACGCAACTCTAATAGATGGAGGCCCGTAAAAAAAGTAGTAGTAGTAGTAGTAGTAGTAGTAGTAGTAGTAGTAGTAGTAGTAGTAATTGTAATAGTAGTAGTAGTAGTAGTAGTAGTAGTAGTAGTAGTAGTAGTAGTAGTAGTAGTAGTAGTAGTAGTAATAATAGTAGTAATATTAGTAGTAATAGTAGTAGTAGTAGTAGTAGTAGTAGTAGTAATCCTCAGAGGGCACCACCCAGGGCGACCCAGTGGCCATGGCAATGTTTGCCCTGGGAATGACGAAGCTGCAGGACATCATCCGCCATGAAAACACCAACGTCAAACAGGTGGCGTATGCGGATGACCTCACAGGGGTAGGAAAGTCTGCAGACCTCAGGAAATGGTGGGACCTCGTCAATGAACACGGCCCTAAAATAGGTTACCGTCCCAACGCCACTAAGTCTGTGGTGATTGTAAAACCAGAGGCATACGATCGGGCCAAAACAGCATTCCAAAGCAGTAACGTGAAACTGTCAGTGACTGGCGAAAGACACCTCGGGGCAGTCATTGGAACAGTTGAATACGGAACCGAATATGTGAAAACAGCTGTAAAGCGTTGGGAGTCCGAACTGGTTTCTACTCTCCGAAATGTGTAATTATATCTACACTGCAGGGAAATGGGTAGGCATAGAGATTAGAGCACACAATGACACACACACACACACACACACACACACACACACACACACACACACCGTCAGCTGTAAACAGACACACACACAGTGCTGCTGGGAAGGGTCAGTAAGGCTGCACGGCACGTATCCTTAACCCGTCGGCGCCTCGGTTCGCCTGTTTAAAAGCCTCTCGTAGAAGTTTCAGGGTTTTTCACGGACTGTCTCGTGATCCCGGTGACAGTCATACACGACCTCTGCACCCTCAATGGGACACCCCCGTGAAAACCCAGTTAATCTTCTCTGTGGGCTTGGGAAATAGTCCTAATCTGAGCCGAGACGTTTAGGAATATGGAACGAATTCACTTCAACCTCTTTTACAGTCTCTCTGTAGATTAGGTAACGCACACACCAGCGGCTTTGAAACAGGCGTAAAAGTAGCTATACCATTCATAACAACTCTCTGTTTACGGTCGGTAAGCCAGTCTCTGAGCCACTTATGAATATTACCGGTTATACCGTGAGTTTGCAATTTACTAAGGAGACGGTTGTGAGGGACTTTGTCAAATGTTTTCTGAAAGTCCAAATATACAATGTCTACTGATTGACTTTCATCGTACACATGAAAGATGTAGTTGAAGAAATCGAGAAGGTAAGTCAAACAGGAACGTTTGTTTCGAAAACCATTTGCGAATCCTTAATTAGTCTGTTATCATAAAAATAAAAATAAATCATTTTTTTCGCGAATGATTGTCTCTAAAATTTTGCACACGATTTGCGTTAGACTGATCGGTCGATAATTACCTGGTTGGGACTTGTCGCCTTTTTTAAAGATAGGAGCTACGTTAGCGAGTTTCCATTCTAGTGGTACTTTTCCTGTGTTTAGTGACTTTGAGAATATGTTCAAGAGGGGCTTGCTGATCCGATGTTTTGCCTCTTAAAGAATACGCGGGGATATTTTATTTGGGCCTGGCTTTTTTTTTACTTTAATATTATCGATATTTTGTACTAAATCACTTTCTACAATGTCGCTAATAATACTCAAGGATGTGTCATCAATATATCTTGGGGCTTCCGGTTGCCTTTCGGATAAGATTTCTTCTGTAAAAACGGAGGCAAAAAAATCATTCAATATGTTAGCGATTTCTTGATCATCATTCGTGGATTCGCCATTTACAGTTGCTATTGGGCCAATACTGGGGGTGAGAACCTTTTTGTTTCTACGTAAGCAAAAAATTCTTTAGGATTTGTTTTTCTTGCGCTTGCAATATGAAGCTCTAGGTTTCTTTTATTGAGACGTATGATTCTTTTTGTTTCTCGGCGTAATCTTTGGAATTCAGTTTTGTCTGTTTCATTATTTGTAATCAAGTATTTGCGACGCACTCGATTTTAATTCTCAATTTGGCGTTTGAGTTGATTGTTCCACCACTTAGGCTTCCAGTTGGCTGCTGGTCGTCTTTTACGGAATGGTACGCATAAATTCACGGCTCTACTTAAAGTTTCTGTGAATGTTTCCCAAGCTTTATTTATATCTGAGGCTGCAGAAATTTCGCTCCAGTCTGCATTCACTACTAAATTTCTTAGTTTGTCAAAATCCGCACGTCGGTAATCAGGTATTCTTTCTTCACTCGTTTTCATGTTCTCTTTGATTTTTATCTTAAATGAAATCATTCGATGATCGCTGTCGCTGAATTCTGTAGCAACATTGAGATCCTTAACTAGGCTTTCTTTAGTTGTGAGAACACGATCGAGGATGTTATTTTCGCGAGTTGGTTTATGCACATGCTGATAAAGCGCACTTTCTAATAAGTTACTGTATAGATCGTGACCCGTGTGTATATTTAATGTATCTCCCCAACTCTTAAATGGTAAGTTAAAGTCTCCCATAATTACAGCTTCAGATTGATTGCATGTTAGAAATTTGTTCGAACAGTTTTCTGTCTATTTGCATTGCTTGGTTTGGAGGTCTATAAACAATGCCAATAACTAATTTGCTTGAACGGTTTTTAATTTCTACGAAAACGGTGTCTATATTATTTATTCTTTCGACTTTGATAACACGTGGATTTAAACCAGCACGAATATATACGACGACGCCACCACCAACTCTGTTTTCTCTGTCGCAAAAAAAATTGAATAGCCGAGTAAGCTAAATTCCGCAATAGAATTTCTGTTATTTGTATTTAACCATGACTCCGCGACGGCGATAATGTGGAAGTTTTCCGTTGCAGCAAGTTCCTCCAGGTCTGTGAATTTATTTCGAATGCTGCGGGCGTTTACATAACACGCGCTTATATGGTCAAGGTGGGATTGGCTGGTGGTCCTTTGATTGTTTACGTGACGTTCTCTGTCGGGGCTCGCTGTTTTTTATGCTCTGAAAAGTGACACCTGCTCACTAAGAAGTCTTCCAAGTCTAGCCGCGTAATGAGAAGGGAGATGAGGAGGAGGAGGAGGAGGAGGAGGAGGAGGAGGAGGAGATGGAGGTGATGGAAGACGAAGAGGGATTAAAATAGTGTTACGAGAACAAAGATGATGAATAAATGAAGGAGAAGAAGAAGGAAGAAGAAGCGACGGAGAAGAAAAAAGTGGAATAGGATAAAAAAGAGGAACTAGAGGTGTGGACGGAGGAGTTGGAAGATAATGAGGAGGAGAAGGACGAAGAGGAGAAGGAGAATGAAAAATAGAAGAAAGTATAAGTGGACGAGGAATAAGAAGAGAAATGAGAGGTGTTGCAAAACGAGAAAAAAAAAAACAGGCAGAAGAGGAAGAGGAGGAGAAGGTAGAAAACGAGGAAGAGAAGAACAAGGACTCAGCAATACACAAGAAAAATATGGAAAAAAAATACGAATCAAAAATTGCAACACTTCAAACAAAAAGAAAAAAAGGAGAAAAAGGAAAAGGAAAAGTCATATACATTAAGACCCTCCTCCTCCTCCTCCTCCTCCTCTTCCTCTTCCTCCTCCTCCTCCTTATCCTCCTCCTCCTCCTTATCCTCCTCCTCCTCCTCCTTATTTACCATCAACATATTTTCCTGTCCCTAAAAGGATTAAAACTCGACCAACGAAAAGAGAGAGAGAGAGAAGGAAAATAAATAAAAAAGAAAGTGAAAAGTAAAAATTAAAGTGATCTAAAATAAAGAGAATGAAAAAACACCAAAAAACAAAACAAAACAAAAATAGAAGTGAAAATGAAAGGGATGAATAAAAAAGAAAGAGAAAGAAAAGAAGAAAGGAGAAAATGAGAGAAAATGAAAGTGATGGAAAAATAAAGAGAAAGCAAAAATTAGAGAAAAAGAGAAAGAAAGAAAACACGAAAGAAGAAAAAAAAATGAAAGAGATAAGAAAACAGAGAAAAAGAAAAGGATCGTGAAAGGAAGAAAAAAAAGAGAAAATGAAAAACTGAGTGACAGAAAAAAGAATAAAGGAAGAGAAAGTGAAAGTGAGAGAAAGTGAGAGAGAGAGAGAAAGTAATCATAAGGCAAGATAAGGCAGGTATATTTATACGTTAATTAGCACACCTGTCTTTTGATTCAGCCACAATTCACCTCTTAATTACCTGGCGATAATTATTGTGGTGGTGGTGGTGGTGGTGGAATGCCGTTCCTAATTAAGCCTCATCACCACCACCAAAATCATCACCACAACCACCACCACCATCACCACCACCATCCTCCTCTTCTTCCTCTTATTCTTTTTCTTATTATTCCTCCTCCTCTACTTTTTTTCTCTTCTTTATTCTTTTTCTCTTTTTCTCTTATTTCTTCTCTTCTTCTTTCCCTTCTTCTCTCTCTGCTTCTTTCTCTTCTTCTGTTTTTTTTCTCTTCTTTTTTCTCTTCTTTCTCTTCTTTTTTCTCTTCTTTTTTCTCTTTTTTTTCTCATCTTTTTCACTTATTTTTTTAACTTCTTTTTCCTCTCCTTTCCATTTTTTTCTTCCTTCTCTTCTTTTTTTCTTTTTTCTCTTCTTTTTTCTCTTCTTCTTTTCTCCTTTTCTTTCTCTTCTTCTTCGTCTTCTCCTTTCTCTGCTCCTTTCTCTTCTTCTTTCTCTTCTTTCTCTTCTTCTTCGTCTTCCCCTTCCTTTTCTCCTTTCTCTTCTTCTTTCTCTTCTTTCTCTTCTCCTTTTTCTTCTTCTTTCTCTTATTTCTCTTCTCCTTTGTATTCTTCTTTCTCTTCTCCTTTCTCTTCTTCTTTCTCTCTTCTTCTTCCTCTCTTCTTCTTCCTCTTCTCCTTTCTCTTCTTCTTTCTCTTCTTCTTTCTTTTCTTTTTTCTCTTCTTCTTTCTCTTCTTCTTCCTCTTCTCCTTTTTCTTCTCCTTTCTCTTCTTCTTTCTCTTCTTCTTTCTCTTCTTCTTCCTCTTCTCCTTTCTCTTCTCGTTTCTCTTCTTCTTTCTCTTCTTCTTTTTATTTTTCTTTCTCTTTTTCTTTCTCTACTTCTTTCTCTTCTTCTTTCTTTTCTTCTTTCTATTCTTCTTCCTTTTCTTCCTTTTATTCTTATTCTTATTCTTTCTCTTAATTTCTCTCATTTTCTTTCTCTTCTTCTTCCTCTTCTTCTTCATCTTCCTCCTATTCTTATTCTTCCTCTTCCTCATCCTCCTCATCCTCTTCCTTTTCCTCATCCTCCTTCTCTTCTTCATCATCATCATCACCATCATCAAATTAATAACAGACCCACTACCGCCAAAGCCAGGACCCGAAAGGTACCCAAAAAGGACCCCAAGAAAGGAAAGCAAAAAGGACCCCAGAACTAATAATGTCGAAAGAAATCAGGAGAAAAAAAGGTACTAATGGTGTGTCAAAAGATAATAAAGAAATGAATGATTAGATGGAGCAAGTCAACTAGATCAGGTTACGAAAAGTGGGAAAAAAAGAAAGAAAACGAAAAAATCAAAGAAATTATCAAAGAAAATTGCGAAAGGAGGGAAAAATAGAGGAAATGAAAGGTAAGATGCACAGAACTTAGATGAACTTACGGAAAGGTGTAAAAACTTGTAAAGAAAAAAGATAAGAAGCAAAGAAAGTATAAAAGAAGTTACGAAAGGAATGAGATATAAAGGATAAAAAAAGTCAAGGTAAGACAAAGTAAATGAATTAGAATAAAAACATTACCTACCTTGCACGACTAACAAGCTTAACAATAACAAAAGAAAAAGTTGGACTTGCTTTCAGTAACAAAAAAATAACACAAAAACTCGACCTTAAAAAAATACTTCACGTGTCTAAGAAATTTTCAAACTGAGAAGAAAAGAAAAAAAATTTGAGTCATCAGAATCGAATGTTGGTATTCTTTCTTTTTTTTTTTCTTTTCCATTTTTTCTTTTCTATTTTTTTTTCTTTTCCCTTTTTTGCTTTTTCCTGTTTGTTCTATTTCCCCCGATTTGTTTTTTTCCCTGTGTTTATATTTTCCCTGTTTTTTCTCCTTCCTTTCCCTTTTCTTTTGTTTTTATTTTCCATGTTTTTTCTCCTATCCTTGTTTTTCCCTGTGTTCTTCTTTTCCCTGTTTTTTTCCGTGTTTTTTTCTTTTCCCTGTTTTTTTCTCCTTTCCCTATTTTTCCTTTTTTTTTTTTTTGTTTTCCCTGTTTTTTTTCTCCTTTCCCTGTTTTTCCGTGTGTTTTTCTTTTCCCTGTTTTTTTCTCCTTTCCCTGTTTTTCCGTTTTTTTTTCTTTTCCCTGTTTTTTTCTCCTTTCCCTGTTTCTCCGTGTGTTTTTCTTTTCCCTGTTTTTTTCTCCTTTCCCTGTTTTTCCGTGTGTTTTTCTTTTCCCTGTTTTTTTCTCCTTTCCCTGTTTCTCCGTGTTTTTTTCTTTTTCAGTGTTTTTTTCTCCTTTCCCTGTTTCTCCGTGTGTTTTTCTTTTCCCTGTTTTTTTCTCCTTTCCCTGTTTTTCCGTTTTTTTTTTCTTTTCCCTGTTTTTTTCTCCTTTCCCTGTTTTTCCGTGTGTTTTTCTTTTCCCTGTTTTTTTCCCCTTTCCCTGTTTCTCCGTGTTTTTTTCTTTTTCCGTGTTTTTTTCTCCTTTCCCTGTTTTTTTCCCTGTGTTTGTCTTTTCCCTGTTTTTTTCCGTGTTTTTCTTTTCCCTGTTTTTTTCTCCTTTCCCTGTTTTTCCGTGTTTTTTTTCTTTTCCCAGTTTTTTTCCCTGTGTTTTTCTTTTCCCTGTTTTTTTTTTCCTTTCCCTGTTTTCTGTGTTTTTTTTCTTTTCCCTGTTTTTTTCCCTGTGTTTGTCTTTTCCATGTTTTTTTCTCCTTTCCCTGTTGTTTTCATGTTTTTCTTTTCCGTTTTTTATCCTTTCCTTGTTTTTTTTTTCCTCTGTCTTTTTCTTTTCCTTGTTTCTTTTTCCGTGTTTTTTCCCTGTTTTTTCTCCTCTCTCTATTTTTTTTATTTTCCCTGTTTTTTTCTCCTTTCCCATGTTTTTCTTTTCCCTGTGTTTTTTTTTTTTCATTTCCCTGTTTTTTTCACTTCCCTGTTTTTTCCGGGTTTTTTCTTCTCTTTTCCATATTTTTTTTTATTTCCGTTTTTTTAAATTTTCTTTTCCCCGTTTTCTTATCCTCCCAGTTTCTTTAAAGATTGGACGAGACGAAACGAGACGAAAAGAGAAGAGAAGCGAGTCAGTCTTTCGTTCGTTTCCAAATTCGTTTTATTCATATATTCACCGAGGCGGAGCTTAAGAAAACTCACACACGCACGCACGCGCCTTTCTACTCCTCTCCTCAACTGTATAATAATATCTTACCTTCCGTCTGAGTCTCGGCCGCACGGAAAATGAATGAAAGGAGCCAAGCCAACGGAGAAACATTTGTCAAAAGATCTGCCAAACGGAAGAAAAAAAAACTCCAGTATTTCTCATCTTTAAAAATCGAGAATCTAAAGAAATTCGTTTAGTTCTTTAAGGGGGTCGATAATACTACAAAAAAAAAATTAGATATTTCTCTAAGTTATGCATCAAACAGGCAAAAAATTAATGACTCGTGTATATCTAAATAGGGACAACAATCATACAGACTAACGACATACACCGCACACGATCGTTTCTCGCTTATAAGGAAAGAGAAAAAATCGAATATTTATTTTCTTTATAAATCAAACCGAAAAACAAACTCGTGTATTTCTAAAAAGGAATAACAATAACAACACAGAGTAACAACATTCACCCGCCAGACAGACGAGTTTCTCCTTAAAAGTGAAAAAAAAAACACTCGAATTTCTTTTCTGTATAAACCAAACAGAATAAAACAAAACCTCGTGTATATTTAACAAGGAATAACAATAAAAACACACACCATCAATGTCCACCACGAGACGAATATAATTTCTTGTTTATAAGTAAAATTAAAGAAACATAACTAATATTTTTCTTCTCTTTATAAATGAAGCAGAAAGAAAAATCAAACCCTCGTGTATATCTAAAATTAAATAACAATAACAACACAGAGTAATAACATTCACCACCAGACAGACAAGTTTCTCCTTTAAAAGTGAAAAAAGAGAACACTCGAATATTTCTTCTCTATATAAACCATAACAAAAAATAAAAACCTCGCATTTCTAACAAGGAATAACAATGACAATGACAGCACAAACTACCGACACTCACCACTAGACGAATATTATTTTTCATTCATAAGTAAACAAAATAAAACGAACCATAGTATTTTCTTAATAAATCAAACAAATCAAAACAAACTCGTGTATGTCTAAAAACGAGTAACAAAAACAACACAAACTAACGACATTCACCACCAGACGAATATTATTTCTCGTATATAAGTAAAACAAACGAGTGGTAATTTTCTTCTCTCTATGGGCCGCATTACAAGTCCAATCCGAGAAGTTTCGGGTCCCTACAGAGGTCGGTTTAGGGGCCGCATTACAAGTCCAATCCGAGAAGTTTCGGATCACTACAAAGGTCGGTTTAGGGGCCGCATTACAAGTCCAATCCGAGAAGTTTCGGGTCACTACAAAGGCCGATTTAGGGGCCGCATTACAAGTCCAATCCGAAAAGTTTCGGGTCACTACAAAGGTCGGTTTAGGGGCCGCATTACAAGTCCAATCCGAAAAGTTTCGGGTCACTACAAAGGTCGGCTTAGGGGCCGTATTACAAGTCCAATCCGAGAAGTTTCAGGTCACTACAAAGGTCGGTTTAGGGGCCGCATTACAAGTCCAATCCGAGAAGTTTTGGGTCACTACAAAGGTCGGTTTAGGGGCCTTATTACAAGTCCAATCCGAGAGGTTTCGGGTCACTACAAAGGTCGGTTTAGGGGCGCATTACAAGTCCAATCCGAGAAGTTTCGGGTCACTACAAAGGTCGGTCTAGGGGCCGTATTACAAGTCCAATCCGAGAAGTTTCGGGTCACTACAAAGGTCGTGTATCCAGAAGCCTATATAAATTATCGTCCGCAAGTAAAAAAAAAACAATAAGACAAACTCGTGTGTTCAGAAGCCTATATAGTTTATCGTTCACAAGTAAAACAAAAGGAAACAAAAAGACAAACTCGTGTGTTCAGAAGCCTATATAGTTTATCGTTCACAAGTAAAACAAAAGGAAACAAAAAGACAAACTCGTGTGTTCAGAAGCCTATAATTTACCGTTGAAAAGTAAACTAAGTTTTTCGTTCATTAGTAAAAAATAACAACTACTATTTCTTCTCTTAATAAACCAAACAGTAAAACAAACAAACTCGTGTATCCAGCAGCCTATAGTTTATCGTTCAACAGTAAAAAACAAACAAAAAAACAAAAATAAATAGAGATGCCACAAAAACCTCAACCTGTGCGCGTTCGTTATTGATTCTCTTCTTTTTTTTTCATTTCATTTATCTTTTTTTTTTTTTTTTTTTTTTTTTATTTTCCCGGTTTCTTCTCTTCCGTGTTTTTTTTCATTTCCATTTTTTCATTCTTCCTTTTTTCTCATCTTTTCCGTTTTGTTTTTTGTTCATTGTTTTTTTTCTTCTCATTGTTTTCTGCTCCCGATTTTTCTTTTCCTTTTTATATTCTTGTTTTCTCTTATTAATATTTTTAAGATAAAAGGAAACGAAAAAAGAACGAATGAGTCAGTCAGTCAGTCTTTCTTATTTGCATATTCTCCATTTTTTTTTTCATTTAATTTTTTTCACTTTTTTCAGTCTGTTCTAATCCTTTGTTTTGATCCGGGACCACAAAAGCGACACATCACTCACGCCGGGCACGCAATATACGAACACACACACACACACACACACACACGCACACAGACGCACACGCACACACACACAAACACACGCACACACAGAGGACTCGATGCTATCCTTGTCTGGCTCCAAAACACATTCAATATCTATGCAAATGAGGACATGCGATTTATTTATTTATTTATTTATTTTTTGCTTTATTTTTCAATCGAGGGTGAATGCGATGAGAGAGAGAGAGAGAGAGAGAGGTTTGCTATTGTTTCTACGCGGTTGTTTGTTTATTTCCTATGTTGTTTGTTAACCTCCGTGAATAATGAAATATAAAGTGGATGTATGGGAATGGCGGGTAACCTCTCTCTCTCTCTCTCTCTCTCTCTCTCTCTCTCTCTCTCTCTCTCTCTCTCTCTCTCTCTCTCTCTCTCTCTCTCTCTCTCTCTCTCTCTCTCTCTCTCTCTCTCTCTCTCTCTCTCTCTCCGTCTTCTCTTCTCTTCTCTCTCCTCATTTTATCATCTTCTCTCTCTTCTATTTCTCTTCTCTCCTTTCATCTCATCTTTCCTCTCGTCTCCTCTTCCTATTCTCTCCTCTCATTTCATCCTTTTTCTTCTTTTCCCTTGTCTTCTCTTCTCTTTTCTCCTCTCCTCTCATCTGCTTTGCTTTTCTCTTCCTTTATTTTCACCTCCCTTCTCTTCGCATCTCTCTTCTACTCTCTCCTCTCCCTTCTCTTCCTTACGTACGCTAACAGGCCATAAAATACATTCCTGCTGTGATGTGAACGTTGTCGGGCTTGTAGCCTGCGTGTGCGGGGAAGTGTAAAACGCATTCTTTTTATGATGCTAATGGTTTGGTGTCTTGCGTGAGGGTGTTGGAAGAGCAGGAACAGAAGCAATAGGAGCAGGAGGAGGAGGAGGAGGAGGAGGAGGAGGAGGAGAGAGGATGTGTTTGAGTCAATATGAAAACCGTATGATGCAGTTTCGTCTTTCTCTTGTCTTTTTTTTTTTCGTGTGTGTGTGTGTGTGTGTGTGTGTGTGTGTGTGTGTGTGTGTGTATTTAAGTGTATGTGTGAAAAAATTCGTTCAATGATTCTGATGCTCTTTTTTTTTTCCTTTCCTTCTTTCGTGTGTGTGTGTGTGTGTGTGTGTGTGTGTGTGTGTGTGTGAAAAATTTGCTCAATGATTCTAATGCTTTTTTTTTCCCTCGTGTGTGTCTGTGTCTGTGTGTGTGTGTGTGTGTGTGTGTGTGTGTGTGTGTGTGTGTGTGTGTGTGTGTGTGTGTGTGTGTGTGTGTGTGTGTGTGTGTGTGTGTGTGTGTGTGTGTGTGTGTGTGTGTGTGTGAAAAATTTGCTCAATGATTCTAATGCTCTTTTTTTCCCTTTCCTTCCCTCGTGTGTATTTGTGTGTCTGTGTCTGTGTGTGTGTGTGTGTGTGTGTGTGTGTGTGTGTGTGTGTGTGTGTGTGTGTGTGTGTGTGTGTGTGTGTGTGTGTGTGTGTGTGTGTGTGTGTGTGTGTGCGTGTATTTAAGTGTATGTGTGAAAAAAATTCGTTCAATGATTCTAATGCTTTTTTTTTTTCCTTTCCTTCCTTCGTGTGTGTTTGTGTGTCTGTGTCTGTGTCTATGTGTGTGTGTGTGTGTGTGTGTGTGTGTGTGTGTGTGTGTGTGTGTGTGTGTGTGTGTGTGTGTGTGTGTGTGTGTGTGGCCAAGCTGAGCGGCAACGCGTGGGGGTGTGACGTGCTGGAGCGGGTGTTGTGGATGAAGAACTGGATGACACACTCGTCCGTCCACTTCTACAGGTCACACAGCATCAGGTGAGCAGCTCATACCATTACCTGCCCGACCTCCCTCCCTCCCTCGCTTACCTCTCTTCTGTTCCTCTCCCCTTACTTGTCCCCCACTCTCCTCTTCAATTACCTCTTCATTTGCTATCTCTCTCCATCTTCCGTCACTTCCTTCATCTTCCTCTCTCCCTCCCTCCCTCTCTTACCTCTCTTCTGTTCCTCTCCCCTTACTTGTCCCCCACTCTCCTCTTCAATTACCTCTTCATTTGCTATCTCTCCTTCACCTCTTCTCTCCATCTTCCTTCCCTTCCTTCATCTTCCTCTCTCCCTCCCTCCCTCGCTTACCTCTCTTCTGTTCCTCTCCCCTTACTTGTCCCCCACTCTCCTCTTCAATTACCTCTTCATTTGCTATCTCTCTTTCACCTCTTCTCTCCATCTTCCTTCCCTTCCTTCACCTTCCTCTCTCCCTCCCTCCCTCGCTTACCTCTCCTCTGTTCCTCTCCACTTACCTGTCCCCTCCTCTCCTTTCATTTCATTAACCTCATCCTTTGCTCTCTCTCCCTTACCTCTTCTCTCCATCTCCCTTCCCTTCCTTCATCTTCCTTCCTCTCTCCCTCCCTCACTTATTTGATCTCTTTCTTCCTTCCCTCCTTTCCTTAACCTTCCTCCATTTCCTCTTTCCCGTCCTATACCTGTTCTACCTCCCTCCCTCACTCCCTTTCTTACCTCTCCTCTGTTCCTCTCCTCTTCATTAACCTCTTCATTTGCTCTTTCTCCCGTACCTCTTCTCTCCATCTCCCTTCCCTTCCTTCACCTTCCTTCCTCTCTCCCTCCCTCACTTACTTAATCTCTCTCCTCCTTCCCTCCTTTCCTTATCCATCCTCCATTACCTCCCTCCTCCCTCCCTCACTGCCTCACCCTTTCCTTATACATCCTCCATTACCTCCCTCCTCCCTCCCTCACTGCCTCACCCTTCCCTCTCACTTTCCTCCTTTCTTTACCTCTCCCCTCCCTTTATTCACCTTTCTTTACCACTCCCCTTCATCTCTCCTTCCCTTCCTCTCTTACCTCTCTCTCTCTCTCCCTTCCTCACCTACCTCCCTCTCTCCACTCTCATTTACTTTACCTTCCTCCTCCTTCCCTCCTTTACTACAGCTTCCTCTATTTCCTTCCTTCCTTTCTTTAACTGTCCTCCCTTTCTCCCTCTTTTACCTTTCATTATTTCTCCCTTCCTTCACCTTCCTCCTTACCCCTCTCACTTAACTGTATCTCTGCTCTCTCTCCCTTTCCTCCCTTCCTTCACTTTCCTCCCTTCCTCTCTTAATTAACTCTCCCCTCCCTCTCCCTTCCCTTCCATCTTCACCTTCCTCCCTTCCTTCGCCCTTCCTTCCTTCCTTTACCTGCCTACCATCTTTCTATCTCCTCTTACATCATCTTCCCATTTTCTTTCCCATCATCTTCCCATTTTCTTTCATATCATCTTTCCATTTTCTTTCCCATCATCTTCCCATTTTCTTTCCCATCATCTTCCCATTTTCTTTCACATCATCTTTCCATCTTCTTTCTCATCATCTTCCCATCTTCTTTTCCATCATCTTCCCATTTTCTTTCACATCTTCCCATTTTCTTTTCCATCATCTTCCCATTTTCTTCACACCATCTTCCCATCGTCTTTCACACCATCTTCCCGTTTTCTTTCACATCATCCTCCCATTTTCTTTCACATCATCTTCCCATTTTCTTTCACATCATCTCCCCATTTTCTTTCCCATCATCTTCCTATCTTCTTTCACATCATCCTTGCATTTTCTTTCACAACATCTTCCCATCTTCTAATCTCATACTCCCTTCCTACACCTGCCCTTCCCGTCCCTCCTTGGCCTTTCCCTCCCTCTATACTTCCTTCTTTTCCTTCCTCTTCTCTCCCTCCTTCCTTCCTTTCCTCCCTTCCCTTTCTCCATCCCTCTTTCATCTCCCTTCCTCTTCTCTTCCTCCTTCCTCCCTTTCCTTATCTTCCTGTATTTTCTTGATAGATTTTAGTTTTGTTTTTCTTTCTCTCTTTCCCTTCCCTTCCCTTCATCTTCCAACTGTTCATTGTTCTCTAGACTTCAATTCTCTTACTCTGTGTTAGTCTTGTTTATTCAGTGTTTTCATTTCTCTCTATTTCGTCCACTCTCTCTCTCTCTCTCTCTCTCTCTCTCTCTCTCTCTCTCTCTCTCTCTCTCTCTCTCTCTCTCTCTCTCTCTCTCTCTCTCTCTCTCTCTCTCTCTCTCTCTACTCATCTCTTCACTATTCCTTCTCCTCCTTCTTCCCTTTTTTTCTCTCCTCATTCTTTTTTTTCTCCAACCGCTTCTCTTTCTGACTTTCCTTCTTCCTCCTACCTCTTCACCGCAAAAAAGAGCGAGAGAGAGAGTTTACATAGAAAATCAGACCACAGACCCCATGGTCCAGACTTAGTGGTCTGTCCTTAAACCTAAGTGATTTTACATTAATCAGAAGACTCCAAAACGTTGCATTTCTACTCTAGTTGATATTAAGTTGAAGGAAGTGACGGTCGAGCTTATTTTTGAAGGAGTCAATCGTGTTACACTGGACCACTGATGGTGGAAGCTTATTCCATTCTCGCACTACAACGTTGGTGAAGAAAAATTTGGTGCAGTCTGAATTTACTTGTCTACATTTGAGTTTTACGCCATTGTTCCTCGTGCGCAAAGTGTCATCGATCATAAACAATGTTGATCTGTCTACATTCGTGAAACCATTAAGTATTTTAAAACATTCGATCAGTTTTCCTCGGAGGCGACGTTTCTCAAGAGAACATGTTAAGGGTAGAAAGCCTTTCTTCGTAGGATTTGTTGCGCAAGGAAGGGATCATTTTCGTTGCCCGACGCTGAACACCCTCTAATTTAGCAATATCCTTTGCATGGAGGGAGACCAAAACTGTACCGCATATTCCAAGTGGGGTCTGACTAAACTGTTGTAGAGCGGGAGTATTACATCTTTATTCTTGAATACAAAGTTTCTTTTAATGAAGCCCAACATTCTGTTCGCTTTATTTGCTGCATCGATGCATTGCTGTGAGAATTTGAGGTTTGACGCGATTTTGACCCCCAAGTCTTTGACGCATTGAACGCTTTTGAGTTTAACGCCGCGCATTTCATATTCGAACCTCTTATTCCTCGTTCTAACTTGAAGGACCTGGCACTTGTCTACGTTAAAGGGCATCTCCCATCTATCCGACCAAGCTGAAATTTTGTGCAAATCCTCTTGGAGGCTTTGCCTGTCTTCGTCAGTGAGAACCGAGTTACCAATCTTTGTGTCGTCTGCAAATTTACTAATGCGGTTATTGAGTCCAATATCCACGTCGTTGATGTAAATAATGAAGAGCACTGGGCCAAGGACCGAGCCCTGAGGGACGCCACTAGTGACAGGCGCCCACTCTGAGTTAAATCCGTCAATCACTACTCTTTGTTGTCTGTTGCTCAACCAATTCGCGATCCATTGGTTTACTTGACCGTCAATACCTATTTGCTTTAATTTGTAAAGTAATTTATGATGCGGGACTTTATCAAACGCTTTCTGGAAATCAAGATAGACTACGTCCAGTGATTTGGTTACGTCATAAACAGTGAAGGGGTCGTTATAAAAGGTTAATAGATTTGATAGGCAGGATCTTTTGTTTCGGAAGCCATGTTGTGAGTCCCCAATTAATGAGTGGCTTTCGAGGTAACTCACAATTTTGTCTCTAATTATGCCCTCAAGTAGCTTACCTACAACCGAAGTTAGACTAATGGGCCTGTAATTACCTGGTACTTTTTTGTCTCCTTTCTTAAAAATCGGTGTCACGTAAGGCTTTTTCCAATCTGAAGGGACGATGCCTTGTCGCAAGGACATATTGAATACGGTTGTGAGGGAGGAGAGTATTTCGCTCTTTGTTTCTTTCAACAGAGTTGGATATACTTTATCAGGTCCAGGACTTTTATTTGTTTTAAGTGATTTGAGGGCTTTAAGGACTTCATCGGGTTTTATTTCAAAGTTAGACAATGCATGCTCGGGATTTACATTAGTACTGGTGTTGGTGGTAGTGGTGGGAGGACTGTTATTATTAAACACCGAGGAAAAGTAATTATTTAATAGGTTTGCAACGTGTTGGCTGTCAGTCACTAGTGCACCGTCGCTGTTTGTTAAAGGTCCAATTCCACTTCTGATCGCCTTTCTGTTGTTTATGTAACTGAAGAAGGATTTCGGATTATTTTTACAGTTGGCTGCAATATTTTCTTCATATCTACACTTTGCCTGACGCACTAATCTGTTTACTCGTCGCCTGGCATCATTGTAAAGTCTAATGTTTTCGGGCGTGCTTTGCTCTTTCTTTAACCTGTAAGACAATTTTCTCTCCTTGACTGAGTGTTTAATTTCGCTATTAAACCAAGGTGGACTTTTATTAGTGTTAATTCGCTTCTCGCACAAGGGGACAAATGTGTCCTGCTGAGTAAGTGATTTTTAAACTTTAGCCAGGCGTCCTCTACATTGCCGTCATCTGATAGTTGCATATCTATTTGTTTTCGTCGGATTTCTACGAAGTTGGCTCTTTTGAAATTGGGCACCTTTACTTTATTTTCAGTCACCGATGTTTGAGCTCTAATGTCAACGCGCACTAGTTTATGATCGCAGGAACCGAGGTGTTCTCTTACCGTGACATTACTGACTAGGTTATCTTGGTTCAGAAACCATTTGGCTTAGATAATTTTCCTCTAGAAATTCGAGATTTACATAGATTTACATAGAAAGTCAGACCACACAGACCCCATGGTCCAGACTTGGTGGTCTGTCCTTAAACCTAAGTGATTTTACATTAATCAGAAGACTCCAAAACGTTGCATTTCTACTCTAGTTGATATTAAGTTGAAGGAAGTGACGGTCGAGCTTATTTTTGAAGGAGTCAATCGTGTTACACTGGACCACTGATGATGGGAGCTTATTCCATTCTCGCACTACAACGTTGGTGAAGAAAAATTTGGTGCAGTCTGAATTTACTTGTCTACATCTGAGTTTTACGCCATTGTTCCTCGTGCGCAAAGTGTCATCGATCATAAACAATGTTGATCTGTCTACATTCGTGAAACCATTAAGTATTTTAAAACATTCGATCAGTTTTCCTCGGAGGCGACGTTTCTCAAGAGAGAACATGTTAAGGGTAGAAAGCCTTTCTTCGTAGGATTTGTTGCGCAAGGAAGGGATAATTTTCGTTGCCCGACGCTGAACAGCTTCTAATTTAGCAATATCCTTTGCATGGTGGGGAGACCAAAACTGTACCGCATATTCCAAGTGGGGTCTGACTAAACTGTTGTAGAGCGGGAGTATTACATCTTTATTCTTAAATAAAATGTTTCTTTTAATGAAGCCCAACATTCTGTTCGCTTTATTTGCTGCATCGATGCATTGCTGTGAGAATTTGAGGTTTGACGCGATTTTGACCCCCAAGTCCTTGACGCATTGAACGCTTTTGAGTTTAACGCCGCGCATTTCGTAATCAAACTTCTTATTCCTCGTTCCAACTTGAAGGACCTGGCACTTGTCTACGTTAAAGGGCATCTCCCATCTATCCGACCAAGCTGAAATTTTGTGCAAATCCTCTTGAAGGCTTTGCCTGTCTTCGTCAGTGAGAACCGAGTTACCAATCTTTGTGTCGTCTGCAAATTTACTAATGCGGTTATTGAGTCCAACATCCACGTCGTTGATGTAAATAATGAAGAGCACTGGGCCAAGAACCGAGCCCTGAGGGACGCCACTAGTGACCGGCGCCCACTCTGAGTTAAATCCGTCAATCACTACTCTTTGTTGTCTGTTGCTCAAGCAATTCGCGATCCATTGGTTTACCTGACCGTCAATACCTATTTGCTTTAATTTGTAAAGTAATTTATGATGCGGGACTTTATCAAACGCTTTCTGGAAATCAAGATAGACTACGTCCAGTGATTTGGTTACGTCATAAACAGTGAAGAGGTCGTTATAAAAGGTTAATAGATTTGATAGGCAGGATCTTTTGTTTCGGAAGCCATGTTGTGAGTCCCCAATTAATGAGTGGCTTTCAAGGTAACTCACAATTTTGTCTCTAATTATGCCCTCAAGTAGCTTACCTACAACCGAAGTTAGACTAATGGGCCTGTAATTACCTGGTACTTTTTTGTCTCCTTTCTTAAAAATCGGTGTCACGTTAGCCTTTTTCCAATCTGAAGGGACAATGCCTTGTCGCAAGGACATATTGAATACGGTTGTGAGGGAGGAGAGTATTTCGCTCTTTGTTTCTTTCAGCAGAGTTGGATATACTTTATCAGGTCCAGGACTTTTATTTGTTTTAAGTGATTTGAGGGCTTTAAGGACTTCATCGGGTTTTATTTCAAAGTTAGACAATGCACGCTCGGGATTTACATTAGTACTGGTGTTGGTGGTGGTGGTGGGAGGACTGTTATTATTAAACACCGAGGAAAAGTAATTATTTAATAGGTTTGCAACGTGTTGGCTGTCAGTCACTAGTGCACCGTCGCTGTTTGTTAAAGGTCCAATTCCACTTCTGATCGCCTTTCTGTTGTTTATGTAACTGAAGAAGGATTTCGGATTATTTTTACAGTTGGCTGCAATATTTTCTTCATATCTACGCTTTGCCTGATGCACTAATCTTTTTACTCGTCGCCTTGCATCATTGTAAAGTCTAATGTTTTCGGGCGTGCTTTGGTCTTTCTTTAACCTGTAAGACAATTTTCTCTCCTTGACTGAGTGTTTAATTTCGCTATTAAACAAAGGTGGACTTTTATTAGTGTTAATTCGCTTCTCGCACAAGGGGACAAATGTGTCCTGCTGAGTGAGTAAGTGATTTTTAAAGTTTAGCCAGGCGTCCTCTGCATTGCCGTCATCTGATAGCTGCATATCTATTAGTTTTCGTCGGATTTCTACGAAGTTGGCTCTTTTGAAATTGGGCACCTTAACTTTATTTTCAGTCACCGATGATTGAGCTCTAATGTCAACGCGCACTAGTTTATGATCGCAGGAACCGAGGTGTTCTCCTACCGTGACATTACTGACTAGGTTATCTTGGGTCGCTATAACAAGGTCAAGTATGTTATTTTGTCGAGTTGGTTCAGAAACCATTTGGCTTAGATAATTTTCCTCTAGAAATTCGATCATTCTATGGGACTCACCTTCTGTACCCGACAGTGTCGCCCAGTCGATATGGGGGAGGTTAAAGTCTCCTAGTATCAGTGAGTCGCTGTTATTAAGTGACTGCCTTAAGACGCTGTACATTTCAAGATCGCCATCAAGTGATTGCCCCGGAGGCCTGTAAGTGACAGATATATTTAAATTGACTTTTGCAATGTTTACTCGCACGCACAAATGTTCAACGTTACTGTTTCTTGGTGTTTTGTCAGTAGGTTGCAAGTAGCTTTTGACAAATAGGGCGACACCACCCCTCTACGGTTTACACGATCATTGTTGAAGAATCTGTAGCCATCTATGTTGTATTCGGAACTTAAATCAATATTAGTGGTGTCGATAAATGTTTCGGTTATAGCAATTACGTCAAAGTTTTCTGTCAGAGCAAGACATCGCAGTTCATCAAATTTGTTTCTTAGGCTACGCGCATTGAAACTAAGGACTCTTAGGTTATCTTGAAGCTTGGTAATAGAGGTACTGGAGGGTTCAATGTTACGAGTCTGTTGCGGTGTATGGTGTCTATTTACACGGGCGGGATGGAAGGACGTGGCTGAGAGTCGTTTTTTTTGTGTGCCGGCGGTACCTACGGCGGTGTTTAGGAGCCATCCAAATCTGGCTGCCCCGATGGGGACAGGTGTATGCCGTCCCTTTGGAAAAGTCTACTCTGGCCGTAGAAATCGTTCCAGGCGTTAAAGAATTCGACGTCAAGCTCTCCGCAGAGAGTCTGCAGGCGGTTGTTGAGGCTGAAGGCCTTACTGTAGAAGTCGCCCTCATCCCATGTCCGTGGTAGAATTCCTGAAATCATAATATTAGGGAATTTAGACTTATACTGCTGGATGAGCCTACGGTACTTGTCCAGCAGTTCCTCCTCAGGTCGTGGTGACGTCGTTTGTACCTGTGTGGAGAACAAAGAGTGAGTCATTAGAGGCCACAGCGGAGACCTCGTCCAGTGCAGCTGTGATGTCGTCAACACCAGCTCCAGGATAACAGTAGTTACGCCTACGACGGGGGACTCTGCCACAGAATTCAACCACCTGATGGCGAATCATAGAGTCACCGACCAAGAAGGTGCTCTGTTCCTCGTCCTCCTCCTCCAGTATGGCAAATCTGTTGTAGCAATGAGTAGGATAAATGGCTCTAGGGGCGGGTCTGGCTCCTCCTCTCATGGGGGTGAAGCATTCAGCGTCAGCTCTACTGGTTCCCTGTGACGTGCCTTCTTCGGAAGGTGGCTGGGCATCGAGTGCAGGTGAGGAGGGTGATGAGGCGTCAGTTGCAGGAGGGGCGACGATGTTGGGTCCTGCAAGGTATCAACAGTACTTGTTAGTTCGGTGATCTTCTTCTCGCCAGCCGTCAGCCTTTCGTCCTGTTGAAGGAGTCTCGTTTCCATCTGCTGTGGCAACAGGCAGATCTTGCAGACGGTCGATCGTCCTGAGAAGAAATGACCAGAGAAGTTTCCTGTGCAAGTCGAACATTTCTTTAGCGCCATCTTGGTAAGGAGGAGAGAGCAAGTGAGTAGTGTTTATCTATATATTTGCTTTGCTTTTTCTTTTTCGTAGGGCAGAGGGACGCGTGCGTGAATAAGCGAGAATAAGTGAGAGAGAGAGAGAGAGAGAGAGAGAGAGAGAGATGGGAAGGCGTAGGAGGGAGATAGGGATGGAGGGAGGAAGAGGGCGAAGGAAAGGGGGGGAGAGAGAGAGGGGGGGAACGAGATAGGGAGTGAGGGAGGAGAGACAGAGAGGGGCAAGTGGGGGGTAGTAATGAGAGAGAGAGAGAGAGGGGGGGGCAATGGAGGGGAGGCGAGAGAAGAGGAGGAGCGAGGGACGAGAGGGAGAGACGCAGGTGATGAAAAATTTAGAGGATTACTCTGTCTCTGGGGAATAATCTGGTCAAGTCAGGTCAGGTAAGTCTGAACACCTGCGTAGGGAGTGGCGTCGGAGTGGAATCTGGAAATATATAAAGAATGTGGCGGAAAGAGTGTAACACTGTGTTTTGTGTATGTGTATATATGTTTTACAGGACGCTACGGCGAGAGGGTAGATACAGGCAGAGAGAGGTAGTAAAAATAAGGGCAACACTTAATCCTGTCCAGCGAAGCACGTGGTCGCACAGCAAACAGCACACCTCTGCAGGCAGCTAACTCGGTTGACAATAAGCAGTACGCAGCACGACGCGAAATAGCACACGGCACACAGCACAGCAAGATCTACAGTACAATTCAGTACAGCACACGAGGGTGGAATCGCAAGCGAGAGAGGTCACGGAAGTGGGAGCGCGTGCGGTTTGACCTCTCGGAGTGAGGGCAGGGCGCTGAGAGAGAGAGAGAGAGAGAGAGAGAGAGAGAGAGAGAGAGAGAGAGAGAGAGAGAGAGAGAGAGACGGTTCTGCAAATCTGCAATACATTGGGAAAAAAAAATCTGATGAAACTCTCTCTCTCTCTCTCTCTCTCTCTCTCTCTCTCAAAAGCTATTTGCAACCCACCGACAAAACACCGGGAAACAGTAACGTTGAACATTTGTGCGTGCGAGTAAACATTGCAAAAGTCAATTTAAATATATCTGTCACCTACAGACCTCCCGGGCAATCACTCGATGACGACCATGAAATGTACAGCGTCTTAAGGCAGTCACTTAATAACAACGACTCACTGATATTAGGAGACTTTAACCTCCCCCATATCGACTGGGCGACACTGTCAGGTACAGAAGGCGAGTCACATAGAATGATCGAATTTCTAGAAGAAAATTATCTAAGCCAAATGGTTTCTGAGCCAACTCGACAAAATAATATACTCGACCTTGTTATAACGACCCAAGATAACCTTGTCAGTAGTGTCACGGTAGGAGAACACCTCGGTTCTTGCGATCATAAATTAGTGCGCGTCGACATTAAAGCTCAATCATCAGTGACTGAAAATAAAGTAAAGGTGCCCAATTTCAAAAGAGCTAACTTCGTAGAAATCCGACAAAACTAACAGAAATACAACTATCAGATGACGGCAACGTAGAGGAAGCCTGGCTAAGCCTTAAAATCACTTACTCACTCAGCAGAACACATTCGTCCCCTTGTGCGAAGCGAATTAACACTAATAAAGCCCACCGTGGTTTAATAGCGAAATTAAACAATCAGTCAATGAGAGAAAATTGTTTTACAGGTTAAAGAAAGAACAAAGCACGCCCGAGAACATTAGACTCTATAATGATGCCAGGCGACGAGTAAAAAGACTAGTAGGTCAGGCAAAGCGTAGATATGAAGAAAATATTGCAGCCAACTGTAAAATAACCCGAAATCTTTCTTCAGTTACATAAACAACAGAAAGGCGATCAAAAGTGGTATTGGACCTTTAACAAACAGCGACGGTGCACTAGTGACTGACAGCCAACACATTGCAAACCTCTTAAACAATTACTTTTCATCGGTGTTTAATACTAACAGTCTTCCTCTCGCTACCACCAACACCAGTACTATTGTAAATCTCGAGCATGCATTGCCTAATTTTGAAATAACAACCGATGAAGTCCTTAAAGCTCTCCATTCACTTAAAACAAATTAAAGTCCTGGACGTGACAAAGTATTTCCAACTCTGCTGAAAGAAACGAAGAGAGAAATACTCTCCTCCCTCACAACCGTATTCAATATGTCCTTGCGACAAGGCATCGTCCTTCAGATTGGAAAAATGCTAAATTGAAACCGATTTTGAAGAAAGGAGACAAAATATTACCAGGTAATTACAGGCCCATTAGTCTAACTTCGGTTGTAGGTAAGCTACTTGAGGGCATAATTAGAGACAAAATTGTGAGTTACCTTGAAAGCCACTCATTGATTGGGGACTCACAACATGGCTTCCGAAACAAAAGATCCTGCCTATCAAACCTATTAACCTTTTATAACGACCTCTTCACTGTTTATGACGTAACCAAATCACTGGACGTAGTCTATCTTGATTTCCAGGAAGCGTTTGATAAAGTCCCGCATCATAAGTTACTTTACAAATTAAAGCAAATAGGTATTGACGGTCAAGTAAACCAATGGATCGCGAATTGGTTGAGCAACAGACAACAAAGAGTAGTGATTGACGGATTTAACTCAGAGTGGGCGCCTGTCACTAGTGGCGTCCCTCAGGGCTCGGTCCTTGGCCCAGTGCTCTTCATTATTTACATCAACGACGTGGATGTTGGACTCAATAACCGCATTAGTAAATTTGCAGACGACACAAAGATTGGTAACTCGGTTCTCACTGACGAAGACAGGCAAAGCCTCCAAGAGGATTTGCACAAAATTTCAGCTTGGTCGGATAGATGGGAGATGCCCTTTAACGTAGACAAGTGCCAGGTCCTTCAAGTTGGAACGAGGAATAAGAAGTTCGAATACGAAATGCGCGGCGTTAAACTCAAAAGCGTTCAATGCGTCAAAGACTTGGGGGTCAAAATCGCGTCAAACCTCAAATTCTCACAGCAATGCATCGATGCAGCAAATAAAGCGAACAGAATGTTGGGCTTCATTAAAAGAAACTTTGTATTCAAGAATAAAGATGTAATACTCGCTCTACAACAGTTTAGTCAGACCCCACTTGGAATATGCGGTACAATTTGGTCCCCCCACCATGCAAAGGATATTGCTAAATTAGAAGGTGTTCAGCGTCGGGCAACGAAAATGATCCCTTCCTTGCGCAACAAATCCTACGAAGAAAGGCTTTCTATCCTTAACATGTTCTCTCTTGAGAAACGTCGCCTCCGAGGAAAATTGATCGAATGTTTTAAAATACTTAATGGTTTCACGAATGTAGACAGATCAACATTGTTTATGATCGATGACAGTCTGCGCACGAGGAACAATGGCGTAAAACTCAGATGTAGACAAGTAAATTCAGATTGCACCAAATTTTTCTTCACCAACGTTGTAGTGCGAGAATGGAATAAGCTTCCACCATCAGTGGTCCAGTGTAACACGATTGACTCCTTCAAAAATAAGCTCGACCGTCACTTCCTTCAACTTAATATCAACTAGAGTAGAAATGCAACGTTTTGGAGTCTTCTGATTAATGTAAAATCACTTAGGTTTAAGGACAGACCACCAAGTCTGGACCATGGGGTCTGTGTGGTCTGATTTTCTATGTAAATCTATGTAAATCTCTCTCTCTCTCTCTCTCTTTTTCAGTGATTTATTGCCGAAACACCTTTAAGGAAAGGGAGGAGTGGTGGAATACAAGTGTTAATAGCACACAAACTGTGCTAGATCGGCGTCGCATGACCCTCCAACGCACCGCCAACAATTCATATTATGCAACTATGGGGCTAAAATGGAAAATACTGAAAAGTAAAGATGGCGCCACTATAAACACTTGCCTGCGCCACAACGGGCTGGGGCCGACCATCAGGCCCTTCTATGAAGGCCTACCGGCGCCACAGGCCAAGACGTAAAAAAAAAAAAAAATATATATATATATATATATATATATATATATATATATATATATATATATATATATATATATATATATATATATATATATATATATATATATATATATATATATATATATATATATATATATATATATATATATATATATATATATATATATATATATATATATATATACGTACATATAATGCCATGTTGTTGGGTTCATCAGGGCTAACAAATTTTATAATACAATGTCATGTCTACAATGCATGGGTAAGCCAGGAAAATAACTTGGAGAACAACAACAACAAGATGGACAATCTGTTGATCGGTGTCTGCGACGCCGATAAAAAGTACCGATAAACTAAGACAAAGAGACAAAGAAAAATACGCAAATAACAAGCGAACAGGATACCACGTTTTCGAAAGGAAAAAGAGAAGGAGGAAACATGGAAACATGGACTAGCAGGCAGCAGAAAGCCTGTTGGCTCATTACTAGGCTGCCTGCGTTCAGTGATTCAATCAATCCGTTTGCCATAGGAGTGGCTTGCAGGGAAGGATTAAAGCACTTGTGTATCTACTCTTGGGAGCGTTCAGTTCACTCCCGATGCAGCAAAGTGGCGATCAATGCGTTTCTTGAAGGAGTTGATGGTCTCTGCGCTAACCACTTCAGCAGGAAGGCTGTTCCAGTGGCGAACAACTCTATTCGAGAAATAACTCCTGCCGATGTCGGTATTGCATCGCCTTGCTTGAATTGTTTTTCCGTTGTTTCTTGTTCTCAGGTTGGTTTGTAGCGTGAAGAGTTTGGAGTGATCAACGTTGCTGAGCTTGTTCAGGTACTTAAAGACTTGTATCATGTCTCCCCGCAGGCGTCTCTTTTCCAACGTGAAGAGGTTGAGTCGCTCGAGTCGCTCTTCATAGGGCTTCGTCCTCAGTGATGGTATCATCTTCGTGGCGCGGCGCTGTACTCTCTCAAGTAATTCAATGTCTTTCCTGTAATTAGGAGACCAGAATTGCACGGCGTATTCCAGGTGGGGCCTTACCAGCGAATTGTACAAGGATAACATAACTCCCGGCGTCTTGTATTCGAAGTTCCTCGATATGAACCCAAGCATTGTATTGGCTTTCTTACAGGCGGACTTGCAGTGTTTTATTTGTTTCAAGTCACTGCTGATGGTGACCCCGAGGTCTCTTTCCTCTTGCACAACATGTAGTGGTTCGCCACCCATGTGGTATGTGTGGTTGCTGTTTCTGGATCCGATATGCATTACTTTACATTTGGCAGTGTTGAAGGACATCTGCCATTTTTCTGACCACCGAGTGATCTGGTCCAGGTCTCTCTGGATAATTTCGCAGTCTGCCGTTGTGAGGGCCTTCCCACCCACCTTTGTGTCGTCGGCAAATTTTGAAAGATTGGATTTCAATCCTAGTTCTAGGTCGTTGATATATATGATGAAAAGTATGGGTCCCAGCACTGACCCCTGTGGCACTCCACTTGTGACCGGGAGCCACTCGGAGGCCTGTCCGTTGAGTACAACTCGTTGTTTTCTTCCAGTGAGCCAGTCCTTGATCCACGCTGTCAGATTGCAGCCTAATCCCGCCGACTTGAGTTTCTTGAGGAGTCTTTCGTGTGGCACTTTGTCAAAGGCTTTCTGAAAGTCTAGATATATAACATCGCTGGGGATATGATTATCCCAGTTTTCATAGATACCTTGGAAGAAGTCCAATAAATTGGTTAAGCATGAGCGCTTGTTCCTGAAACCGTGCTGAGCATCGGAAATGATGTTGTTGTCTTCAAGGAACCTAACGAGTTTGTCTCTGATGATCTTCTCGAGGATTTTTCCCGCCACAGAGGTCAGGCTGATTGGTCTGTAGTTTAGGGCCACACTTTTGTCTCCCTTTTTGTAGATCGGAGTTACATTCGCTTGTTTCCAGTCTTTTGGGACTTTGTTTTGTTGTAGTGACAGATTGTAGATGGTGGTGAGTGGCTTGAGGATTTGCTGCTTGAGTTCCTTGAGCAGCCTGGGTGACAAGTCGTCGGGTCCGGTGGACTTGTTTGTCTCGAGTTTGTCTAGGTACTTTTTCACATCCCGTTCTTCGATTGTGCCAATTTCTAGGGGAGTGATTCCCATCGGTGGGGTAGGGCTCTCGGGTACGGACTGGGTATTCTCGACCGTGAACACAGACGCGAAGTTTCTGTTTAGGATTTCGACCATTTGTCTACTGTCCTGTGTTAGTACGTCACTTTCATCTTTTAGGGGACCGATATTGGTTTTTGTCTTCTTTTTGGTTCTTATATACGTGAAGAACTTTTTCGGGTTGGACTTGGCTTCGCGTGCAATTTGCTTTTCATAGTCGCGTTTACGCTGGCGAATGAGTGTTCTGCAAGCTCTGAGGCTTTGATGGTATTGTTCGCGTGCCTCGTCAGTGCCGTTTTCTTTGAGCGAGTTGTATTTTCTCTTCTTTAAATTAATCGCCCGTCGAACCTGGGTAGTCATCCATGGTGGGCTTGTGGCATTATTTGTTCTCCTTGTCTTCATGGGAACAGTTGTTCTCTCTACCTCCAGGAGTTTGTTCTTGAAGCCATTCCACGCTCCGTCCACAGGAGTGTAGGTCATGGGTTCCCAAGTTGTCTGGGTTAGCAGCTCACGAGCGAAATTAAAATTGGCTCTTTTGTAGTCTGGAATCTTGGAGGAGGAGGAGGGGACGGATAGGAGAGGAGAGGAGAGGAGAGGAGAGAGGAGAGGAGGAGACAGATAGGAGGATAGGAGGAGGAGGAGGAGGAGGAGGAGGAGGAGGAGGAGGAGAAGGAGGAGAGGTAATGACGGAGGAAGCGTGATGAAAGTGTGTGTGGGGAGGAAGGGAGGGAGGGAAGGAGGGAGAAAATAGGTTCAGGAAAATGTGGAAATATCTGTCCGAGCCTAAACCTTTATGGCCTGGGAAGGAAAAAACGGGAAAGCTCACGCGCTGAAAGTTGATCTTTTTGGAACTTTGGCGCGTGTGAACTCTGTCACGAGGCGATTTGTCAGAAAGCGAAAAGAAAAAAAAAGAAAAATGGGTAGAGAATCATGAGTTTTGGGGAATATTTTAACTTTTCCGAATTTACGTGGCCCCCCCCCCTTTTTTTTTGCATTCAACAACGTTTTTATTTTAATATATATACATTTTAAAGCGTTCCGTATTAGTGGAACTCATTTAATAAAGCATAAGAAAACATTAAAAAAAAAATACCACACGTTCTCTTAAGTGATGAAGCAATATTTTAAGGAAGACGAGAGGACGGGGAGACAGGAACAAATGGGGACGGAAAAGGAAGAGGGAGGAGGAGGAGGAGAAGGAGGAAGAAGGACGAAGAAGAACGACGGGGCAGCGGCGATAAAGACATCTTGGAACAGGACTTATGGCGCGCATCTGTCTGGCTGAGTTGCGGCTTTCCCTGAGTGGCAGGTGTAAATGCGCTGCTCTAAAATTACCTGTCGCAGCGAGTGTCTTCCTCAGCCCGTCTTTGTCCGTCTGTCCGTCCAGCGCCGCTTTACTACTGCCCCGAGGCTCCGAGAGGATGGACGGAGGTGGGCAGTGGGTGATGGTGGGGCCGAAAGCTATGAAGTGAATTGGACACTGAATTGGACGTAGCAAAAGTTAATTCCTGGAGTCTCCGTCGCGGTGAAAGATTAGTATACGTGTGGATTATAGGGTCCGTGGTGCCGCGGTGACCCCCAGGCGAGTATGGCACGCTGTGATATGACGTATTGGTGGTGGAAGACTTGAACAAGGTGGAGTGTTGTAGATTCAGGGGGAGTTTTGCGGTTCCGGAGTCGTGAAGGAAAGGAAGGTTGATTGAATTAGTTTGTGCAGGTGTGGAGAAGTGACAGAGGAGGGGAAGTAGAGGGGGATCATGGAAGAAGGTTTGATAATGGAGGGATAAATGTTGGGAATAGATCTTGAAAACTGGTAATGGAAGGGAAATTGTGATAACGAATATAAATGAAAAAAGGCTGAGTGAAATATTTTGTTCGTTGCATTGAGAGAGGAAGTGAATTTGCGCCTAACTTGCCATGAAAAAGAACAAGAAATCGAATAATGGAAGAAGAAGGAAGCAAGACATTATGAAACATGAGATATACACTTTAAAACAAGACAATAAAAGAGCGATGGAGGGAGAAAGATTTATAAATACGCAGATAAGAAACGAACAGGATACCACGTTTTCGAAAGGAAGAAGAAGAAGAAGAAGAAGAAGAAGAAGAAGAAGAAGAAAAAGAAAAAGAAAAAGAAGAAGAAAAAGATGAAGAAGAAAAAGAAAAAGAAAAAGAAAAAGAGGAGGAGGAGGAGGAAGAGGAGGAAGAGCAGGAGGAGACCAACTGGCTTCTTGCACACTCCATATGTTCTTATGTTCTTATGATGAAGTGTGAATACTGCGGTGAGACTA
>NW_026111561.1:300000-412500 GCF_024679095.1 Eriocheir sinensis | reverse complement strand
TTTTTACCCTACACTTAACTTACCCAATAGTCCTTACCTTCGTCTTAACTCTTGCCTCTTACTATCCCTGCCCTATCCCTATCCACCTCGCTTTACCTTACCTTCCCCAATTCATCCTGTTTTCAACCCACACTTAACTTACCCAATAGTCCTTACCTTCGTTTTAACTCTTGCTTCTTACTATCCCTGCCCTATCCCTATCCACCTCGCTTTACCTTACCTTTCCCAGTTCATCCTGTTTTCAACCCACACTTAACTTACCCAATAGTCCTTACCTTCGTTTTAACTCTTGCTTCTTACTATCCCTGCCCTATCCCAATCCACCTCGCCTTACCTAACTTTCCCCAATTCATCTTGTTTTCAATCCAGTATGTTCTTACTCCACACTTAACTTACCCAATAGTCCGTACCTTCTCCGTTTTAGCGCTTGCCTTTAACTATCCCTGCCTTATCCCTGTCCATCTCGCTCTACCTAACCTTCCCCAATTCATCCTGTTTTAAATCCAGCATGTTCTTATTCCACACTTAATTTACCCAATAGTCCTTACTTTCTCCTTTTTACCTCTTGCCTCTGACTATCCCTGCCCTATACCTATCCACCTCGCTTTACCTAACCTTCCCCAATTCACCCTGTTTTCAATTCAGTCGGCCCATACCCCACACTTAACTTACCCAATAATCCTTACTTTCTCCTTTTTACCTCTCGCCTCTGACTATCCCTTGCCCAGAGTTGCCTCATTTTGCCCTTAGCAGCGAGACACACCTTTCCTTTCACACCTTTCACAGAGATGAAAATTATGATGTAATCTATCTTGATTTTAGTAAAGCGTTTGACAAAGTTCCTCACCAACGACTGTTGCTTAAATTACAGGCTCACGGAGTAGAGGGTAAAGTTTTGAACTGGGTCAAGGCGTGGCTTAGCAATAGGAAGCAAAGAGTGCAAATCAATGGTAAAAGATCTGACTGGGGATGTGTTACGAGTGGGGTCCCACAAGGTTCGGTATTATGTCCACTTTTGTTTATTATTTATATCAATGACTTAGATACAGGAATTAGTAGTGATGTTAGTAAATTTGCAGATGATACCAAGATCGGTAGAGTAATTGAGTCGGATCAGGACGCTAGTATTCTCCAAGGTGAACTCAACAGATTATATGACTGGGCGGATAAGTGGCAGATGGAGTTCAATGTAGGGAAGTGCAGTATTCTGAGTGTAGGTAGGAACAACCCCTCACATAACTATTGCTTAAATGACACTCTCATAAGTAGGTCTGGGTGCGAGAGGGATTTAGGGGTCTTAGTGAGCTCTGATCTCCGTCCAAGGGCACAATGCATTCAAGCTAGAAATCGAGCTAATAGGGTACTGGGATTTATTTCAAGGAGCGTAAGCAACAGAAGCCCCGAAGTCTTCCTCAAACTATATTTAGCATTAGTTAGACCTCATCTTGACTATGCGGTTCAGTTCTGGTCACCTTACTATAGAATGGATATCAAAATGTTAGAATCGGTGCAGAGGAGGATGATTAAGATGATTCAGGGGTTGAGGAACTTGCCATACGAGGGAAGACTCAAACAGTTAAACTTGCATTCTCTAGAAAGGCGAAGGGTGCGTGGAGACATGATCGAGGTTTATAAATGGATGAAGGGCTTTAATAAGGGAGACATTCATAAGGTTTTGTTGGTAAGAGAACCGGGTAGGACACGAAGTAACGGGTTTAAACTGGATAAATTCAGATTCAACAGGGACATAGGCAAAAATTGGTTTACTAACAGGGTGGTGGATGAGTGGAATAGGCTTAGCAGTCATGTGGTGAGTGCCAATACAATTGTCACATTCAAAAATAGACTAGATAAATTCATGGACAGCGATATTAGGTGGGGTTAGATACACGGGAGCTTAGGGTCAAAGGAGCTGCCTCGTACAGGCCTACCGGCCTCTTGTAGACTCCTGCGTTCTTATGTTCTTATGTTCTTATGTTCCTCTTTTTCTGGTCTGGCGGAGAGGAGGGGCAAGGAGGGGGGGTAAGGGTTGAGAGTGGGCAAACACTATCACAGTTAATCCCATGGAGCCACTACACTCCTGCCCCCAGCGGCCCCACCAGCACCACTATAGTCCGGCAAATCTTAAGTGGCGGCTCTGACGTAGACAGCCCGCTAGACCCTGTTGCCATGTCTCCAACTGACCTCGCACACCGTGCCTCTCTCTCTCTCTCTCTCTCTCTCTCTCTCTCTCTCTCTCTCTCTCTCTCTCTCTCTCTCTCTCTCTCTCTCTCTCTCTCTCTCTCTGTGTGTGTGTGTGTGTGTGTGTGTGTGTCTCTCTCTCTCTCTCTCTCTCTCTCTCTCTTTGTGTGTGTGTGTGTGTGTGTGTGTGTGTGTGTGTGTGTGTGTGTGTGTGTGTGTGTGTGTGCGCGAGAAAAGTGGGGGTGTACTCGATTCGGGGAGTATGGTGCACGACAATGCATAATAATAATAATAATAATAATAATAATAATAATAATAATAATAATAATAATAATAATAATAATAATAGACCTCTTTAAAAACAACGCACCAAGACTCTTTACCCCTTAGGTGGTGTGGAAATAAGGTCAAAGTGTAATATTTTACTGTTCTTAGCGACCACTCCTTCCTCACTCCCTGGCCATCTCCAGCGGAACCCCACTATTCACCTGCATATGACTCATATCAGAATTTGCTTGACGGTCCTGGCATTCAATATATAGGTACAGGCTCCATATTTTATCATAATTATGCCATATAGCTGACATTGTATGGCAGATGGCAGACACACACCAAAAAATGGCAGAAATGCGATAATTAAAGCAGGCAGAGCAACTGGCAACTGCGGTGTGTTGGGTTGAGTTGAGCTGACAACGCCGCGGTGGCAACGCTGCCAAGTGTTGTACAAATTTCTTTGTATTCACTCACAAATAGAGAATCAATCATAAAAAACATATTTGTTTTTATACTAGAGTGAGAGAGAAAGAGAGAGACACGGGGAGAGAGAGAGAGAAGGATTTGAGAGGCACGGTGTGCGAGGTCAGTTAGACACATAGCACCAGTGTCTAGCGGGTTGTCTACGTCAGAGCCGCCACTTAAGATTTGCCGGACTATACCACTACCACCTCGCTTCCACTCCTACCCCGCCTACCACAACAACATCCTCCCCTCCCCGAGCCCCCGCTAACGCCCTTGTGGTTCTCTCGCCGCATCAAGATAATGCCAATTTGTGCCCCGGTGGGTTTTTACAGGCGAATAAAGGATATCGTAAAACAAACAGAACTATTCCGCAAAATTACCCCCTGTCGACCCAAATACTCCTTATCGGTACGCATCGTTGCCATAAAGGAAGCTACGAGGGCGAGTGAGAGCCGCGCTGACAGATGGAGCTGGCAACATTGCTCGGGTTTATAGGCGTTCGAGGAGGAGAGGAAGACAGACTCCGATTACGTCTCTGTTATACACGCTGCGATAACGAGGGAGTTTATCATGGATTGCGTGACCCCGGCGGTTGAAGAGCGGAGGTGTAGCGGGAGGAAAAGAAGGAAAAACAGACCAACATTAATCATACATTCCATAACCCAAGAAGAGAAAGGAAGGAAGAATTATAGGGAAGTAGAAACAGGCCCTGAGGCGTTTCTGTTCCCCTGGGAGAGTAAACAAGGTAATGTATCACGTTTTCAACGACTCCACGATATTAGGAAAGATTTATTGGGAGGGAAAAGAGGCCTTGTATGAGTGTGCGTTGATGAGAGGTTTAGGAGAGAGTTCATTATGTTTTGGCGTCTCTACATCCTAAAGAAAGAGGTATAGGGAGATTAAATACACTCAAGCACATCGATGTTTGCCTACAAATATATGAATGAGAAAGTAAAATATATACATTCACTAATACAGTGTTTGAAGAATGATCTGAAAGGTTTGAGACTTAGAGAGAGGAGAGCAAAAAGGAGGAAAGAAAAACGAAAGAGATAAAAAGCAAATGAAGAAGAAGAAGAGGAAAAGGAAAAAGAATGAAAATAAGAGGAAAACGATGAAGAGGAAAAGAGATAATAGGTACATAGATAAAAGAAAAGGAGTAAAGGAAAACGAAGAAAATAAATAACAGATAAGGAGAAAAAAAAGGAAAAAGAAGAAGAAAAGAAGGAGAACAAGAAGAATAAAAAGAAGAAGAATACCAAAAGAGACAATAGGTTGAAAGATAAAGAAGAAAAAAATTGATGGTCATTATAACTCCTATCAGGTGCAAAAGGAAAAGGGCGAGAACACTAAAACATAATCTATACCTCCATCCCCTCGACTCCTCAGGAACATAACTCACGTGTTTGGCCTTGGAGGGAGAGAGGGAGAGAAAAAAAGGGTTTGTGTACAAGTTAAAACTAAATTCCACGTTCGACCATAAACAGGACTCTCGCCGTAAACAAACAATTGTTCTCACCCCTAAAGGAAGAAAACTTGCCCTCCTGTGACCTAGCGTTCGTGGGTGACCTCTCCCAAAACTGTTAATCTGTTATTTTCTTTTTCCTTCAGCTGGGAAATAGGAGGAGGAGGAGGAAAAGGAGGAGGAGTAAGAGGAAGTGGAATACATAGGAATACATAGGAAGAACAGACACCAGAAGACCTATCGGCCTATGACGGGGGTGTCTGTTTACTACCGCTACTACTAGTAAACTACGTGTGGTAGGACAGGACAGAATAGATGAAGGCTCCTCCCCACCCACCTCTCCCTCCGGCAACGTGCCGGCAGGAAATAGTTAGAAGAGAACACCATGTACCTTTAAGGAGGAAAGGGCCATGAAAATTTTACAGTAAAGAGAGAAATAAGAGGAAATTACTACCCTTAACTTACACTACTGGTAACCTAAGCTGTGGGGGAAAATGACTTCATTACATAAGAACATAAGAACATAAAAATATAGGGAGGCTGGAAGAGGCCGAGTGCCCTACACAGTGCAGCCCTAGAATCTCCCCTAATACTCACGATGGGTGAGGTGTAGTTTCAGGGGCACAGGTGGAGGCTTGATCCTCGTTTTACCGGCGGTACTAGGCACGGCACCAGTAACCTGTCACCTTACTGCACCCACACCTCACTCCACCTGTCATGCGGACATTAACTGTTGCTTTACTCTTTTGTTGACTTTCGCTATTTGAAATCTAGGTTGTGGGGGAAAATTATATGAGTATAGGTTGAGGTCTTGCTGCATTCTGTCTGAAAACATGCGAAAAAGGGTCAGTATAATCTTATATCTCTGAAGTACTTATCCAAAGAAGACTTAAAGCTATTGATACTCTGTGCGCTATCTACTGACGGTGGGAGTCTATTCCAGTGATCGACGACTCTGTTATTGATGAAACTTCTGTACACCAATGTGTTACATCGATTTCCCTTTAACTTCATACCGTTGCTGCGTGTTATTGTGTTGGTGTCTCTCTGAAATAGACTATCTGAGTTAATGTTGTCGAGTCCATTAAGGATTTTCAACACTTCAATTAAGTCCCCTCTTATCCTTAGCTTTTTTAGGGAAAACATATCTAAACGCTTTAAACGCTCGTCGTATGGCAAGTTTCGGAGCGCTGGAATTTGTTTGGTTGCTCGTCGCTGTATCCTTTCTAGCAAAACTTGACCTTTGATATAGTTCGGTGACCAGAGCTGAACGGCGTATTTTAGGTGTGGTCTTACAAATGCTAAATATAATCTCTTCATAAGTTCGGGTGATTTATAATCAAAGTTTCTTGAGATTTAGCCCAACATCATATTGGCTTTTTTACTCGCTGCAGAACATAGATCACTCATTTTAAGAGTGTTACTGATAATGACACCAATATCTTTTTCTTGTTTTACTTCGCTGAGCTCATGTACTTGAATCTGATATTTAAAGTTAGGATTTTTTCACCTATGTGCATTACTTTACATTTATCTACGTTAAAACTCATTTGCCATTTTTCGCTCCAGTCGGCAAGTCTTATTAAGTCTGATTGAATGTTCTCGCAACTTTCACTGTTCATTACCGTGCCTCCTAGTTTGGTGTCGTCGGCGAATCTAGCTACTTTTGATAGGATATCAGTTTCTAAGTCGTTCACGTAAATTATGAATAGTGTTGGCCCCAGGACCGAACCTTGGGGCACGCCACTGGTGACGGGTTGTCAATCCGATGCTTCTCCATTAAGAACTACACGTTGTTCTCTGTTGGTGAGCCAGTCATGAATCCACGCACATAGATGGTCGTTAATACCGTGGGAACGCAGTTTTGAAATAAGCCTAACGTGAGGAACTATATCAAACGCTTTCTGAAAATCTAAGTAAATTACGTCATATGGGCTTCGGGCGTCCCAACATGTATAAACATCGTTGGAGGTGGACAACGAGCAATAAGATGGAGAAAGAGAGTAGAAGGAGGAGGAGATAATGAGGGTAGGAGAGGAAGAGCTGAAGGAATGAAAGAAAAATGT
Organism: Eriocheir sinensis; assembly: GCF_024679095.1. NCBI lineage: Eukaryota > Metazoa > Arthropoda > Malacostraca > Decapoda > Varunidae > Eriocheir > Eriocheir sinensis. Next base: position 406,050 of record NW_026111561.1, on the reverse strand, counting down.
GAAGTCGCTTAGGTTGTCCTCAATGTCTTCGTGTTTGGGAAATAGATTAATAAAGACAAGATTATCTCTCTCTCTCTCTCTCTCTCTCTCTCTCTCTCTCTCTCTCTCTCTCTCTCTCTCTCTCTCTTTTTCTCTTCCTCATTCTCTTTTTCTCTTCCTCATTCTCTTTTTCTCTTCCTAATTCTCTTCTCTCTCTCTCTCTCTCTCTCTCTCTCTCTCTCTCTCTCTCTCTCTCTCTCTCAGGTGTGGCGTGAGGTGGGGTTCAGGTTAATTGACACTCGCGCTGCTTTGGTCTAAGGTGTTGCTGTCAAGTGTTGCCAAAAGCGTGTCACTGCCTTGCGTTGCGTGTCATGGGGGTGCGAGACTTGCCCTCACCTCACCCTCGCTGTCATGAGGTCACGCCGATTTTTGTTTCCCAAGATTTTTTTTCTAGGTAATTTTCAGTCTGTTGGCACGTTTTGGGATTAGGCTCGTTTCTTAACCTTTGATTTTTCCCGTCTTTGGCACACGCCGAGTCAGTAAAGGCTTTCTTGGTTTTGCTTCTGTGTTTATTTATTTTCTTTTCGCTTATCAAATATAGTTAACGTCATGACAATAGGGTGTGAATCTACCAAAAAGTTCCATGTGTATATATTTTTTTATTAAGGAAGTACTCGTGTGTTTCTACATACTAAAACCGTCATTACTTAAGAAAACACATCGAAGCGTAATTTGCAATCTGTCCAACTTTCTCTTTTCCCCCACTACTTTATTTCCTTTCAGCCGTCATGACAATAGGGTGTGAATCTACCAATACGTTCCATGTGTATATATTTGTTTTTATATAGGAGGTACACTTGTCTTTCTACATTAAAAACTCCATTACTAAAGAGAACACACCCAATCGTAATTTACAGTCTTTCCAACTTTCTTTTTTTCCGTGCTGTTTTGTTTCCTTTCATCCATGGAGTGTTCACGAACCAAACTACCCAACTACCAACGCCTCAACCACACCATAAGCCTCACCACCGCCACCGCCACACATAACTGCTACTTCCATACCTTACTTAGCTTCCTACATCACCACATTCACTTCATGGTATCAGAACACCTCTACTCCCGAAACTGACACCTCTTTCGGCCACCTCTTTGGATTCTTTTTAGGAGCAGCGAGTAGCGGGCTCTTTTTTTATTATTGTTTCCTTTTTTGTGTGCCCTTGAGCTGTCTCCTTTGTTGTAAAAAGAACAAGAAAAAAAAAGCATCACCTCAGTACCACCTCACACCACCTTACACCATTTCAGCATCCCCTTAACCACACATCCCCACTACCTCACTAAACCTCAACATCACCCCAGCACTCCATTATGACCATCAACATCTCACCAGTACACCGTCACCAACTTTATCGCCATTTCAAAACCGCAGCAACATCGCCTCTTCAACACTTATTACCATCACTTTATCACCACCTCATCGCTCCCTCCACCTTCTCGCCCCGTCATGAGCCAGGCAGGACACAATACCCTGGGTCATGCCCGGACCTGGCGACATATGACCTGCCTCGCTTTCTCTCGTGACCTGATGACGCTCACCTCGCTGCCAACAGGTCCCGGGTGACTCACGAACGCCAGCACACCACCCTACCCCGTCACATCACCCTCCCGTCACCCCTTACTGCTCCCCTCCTCGCACATAACCCCTCCTTACCTTACCATGCCTTCGGCACATCAACCTATCACCCTTTCTCTCTTCTTCTCACCCCTCTTCACCTCATACCATTTTACTTTCTCATATCACACATTCACATCGTCACCCTATCACCCTTCTAACATCACCCCTCACCCCTTTACCCCGGCTGTGTGTGTGTCCACGATCAGGGACAAAAAAAAAAAAAAAAAAAAACAGTGTGGCTTGTTGTCTCCCACTCTGCCTTTGCGTCCCTTCCTCATCTAACTCATCTATCCTTCCTCATCTAACTCATCTATCCTTCCTCATCTAACTCATCTATCCTTCCTCATCTAACTCATCTATCCTTCCTCATCTAACTCATCTATCCTTCCTCATCTAACTCATCTATCCTTCCTCATCTAACTCATCTATCCTTCCTCATTTAACTCATCTATCCTTCCTCATCTAACTCATCTATCCTTCCTCATCTAACTCATCTATCCTTCTTCATCTAGCTCATCTATCCTTCCTCATCTAACTCATCTATCCTTCCTCATCTAACTCATCTATCCTTCCTCATCTAACTCATCTATCCTTCCACATCTAACTCATCTATCCTTCCTCATCTAACTCATCTATCCTTCCTCATCTAACTCATCTATCCTTCCTCATCTAACTCATCTATCCTTCCTAATCTAACTCATCTATCCTTCTTCATCTAGCTCATATATCCTTCCTCATCTAACTCATCTATCCTTCCTCATCTAACTCATCTATCCTTCCTCATCTAACTCATCTATCCTTCCTCATCTAACTCATCTATCCTTCTTCATCTAACTCATCTATCCTTCCTCATCTAACTCATCTATCCTTCCTCATCTAACTCATCTATCCTTCCTCATCTGACTCATCTATCCTTCCACATCTAACTCATCTATCCTTCCTCATCTAACTCATCTATCCTTCCTCATCTAACTCATCTATCCTTCCTCATCTAACTCATCTATCCTTCCTCATCTAACTCATCTATCCTTCTTCATCTAACTCATCTATCCTTCCTCATCTAACTCATCTATCCTTCCACATCTAACACATCTATCCTTCCACATCTAACTCATGTATCCTTCCTCATCTAACTCATCTATCCTTCCTCATCTAACTCATCTATCCTTCCTCATCTAACTCATCTATCCTTCCTCATCTAACTCATCTATCCTTCCTCATCTAACTCATCTATCCTTCCTCATCTAACTCATCTATCCTTCCTCATCTAACTCATCTATCCTTCCTCATCTAACTCATCTATCCTTCCTCATCTAACTCATCTATCCTTCCTCATCTAACTCATCTATCCTTCCTCATCTAACTCATCTATCCTTCCACATCTAACTCATCTATCCTTCCTCATCTAACTCATCTATCCTTCCACATCTAACACATCTATCCTTCCTCATCTAACTCATCTATCCTTCCTCATCTAACTCATCTATCCTTCCTCATCTAACTCATCTATCCTTCCTCATCTAACTCATCTATCCTTCCTCATCTAACTCACCTATCCTTCCACATCTAACTCATCTATCCTTCCTCATCTAACTCATCTATCCTTCCTCATCTAACTCATCTATCCTTCCTCATCTAACTCATCTATCCTTCCTCATCTAACTCATCTATCCTTCCTCATCTAACTCATCTATCCTTCCACATCTAACTCATCTATCCTTCATCATCTAACTCATCTATCCTTCCTCATCTAACTCATCTATCCTTCCTCATCTAACTCATCTATCCTTCCTCATCTAACGCATCTATCCTTCCTCATCTAACTCATCTATCCTTCCACATCTAACTCATCTATCCTTCCTCATCTAACTCATCTATCCTTCCTCATCTAACTCATCTATACTTCCACATCTAACACATCTATGCCCTGCTCCTTTCCCGCCTGTCTCCTCTGCTGGCTTTCTCTCTCTCTCTTTTCCTCAGCATTTCCTCTTTCCGCATTTCCCTGTCTACGTCCATCTTTCATACACACATACGAACCCAAGCGAAAGCGAAATGTTATATATATATACATACTCATAATATATACGCGAAAAAAAGAATAAACACGATAATTGAGCAGTTAAAAATACACCTTTATACGAGTTTCTGGTTGTTGTTTAGGTTGAGGGAGTTTTTCTTTTGGTAACATTTCGCTTTCGCAGACACAAATGTACAAACACGCACGCACGCACGCACCCCCCCCATATATATATATTAGAATGTATATATATTTAAGCTTCTCGTTATCTCCCTCGCTTTACCCTTGACGTTATTTTTGTGTCTTCATTCTCCCAGTCATATAATTATTCAGCCCATTTATTTGCTTACGGTAATTATAAGGAAGCTTTAGAGCGTGAAGTTTGCCTGTTTATTTACCTTATATTTTTTGGCTCGAGTAATTTCAAGGACCTTCCTAAAATGAGAAAAAAGATTTATGGCTCCAAGGTTAGGAAAAGGAAACAAGAAAACAAATAAATCATCTTAGAAAAGTAGGAAGGAGTATCACCAGAAAATTAAAATAAAAAACCCTGAAATTAGCGACGAAAAAAAAATCGAATAAGAGTTAAATGTATGTGTTTGTGACTGAGGTGGTAGGACGGGGAGGGGGGGGGATTTTTTTTTTTTTTTTTACATCAAAGGAGACAGTTCAAGGGCGTAAAGAAAAATATTAAAAAAAAAAAACGCAAAACGAGGCGAAACGAGGGAAACATACTCATACCATAACTGTGTGTGTGTGTGTGTGTGTGTGTGTGTGTGTGCCGGTGTTTGAGTTGGCAACAGTGTCTTCCCGGCGAGCAGTGATGCCAGACACAGAGAAACTCCCTCCCTTGTTACTCGTCTGCGGATTTATCCCTTAGTTCCTCCCTCTCTTTCTCCTCCTTCTCTACGGCACACGGGAAGGACAGATCTCTCTCTCTCTCTCTCTCTCTCTCTCTCTCTCTCTCTCTCTCTAATTTTTCTATCTCTTCCATGACTTATTTGTTTCTCACTGTTCCTTAGATAGCCAGCATCCTTCAGGTTGTGCTTCCATTTGCCTCCTTTTCCTTCTCTTCCTCTCTCCTCTCCCTCCATTCCTTCCCTTCTCTTTCCCCACCTTCCTCTACCCTCGGCTCCTCTCCCTGTCAGCGACCTTATGGAACACGCATCTATCCTTCTTTTTCATAGTTTTCTCTTGGTATATTCTTTCCATTCACATTATTTACCTTTTACGAGCTTTTTCTTTATCTTCTATTTTGTACTATCATCATTTTCTTTCTTCGTTTTACTTACGTCTGTACTTACTCTCCCTCCATTTTCATCCTTTGCTATCTACTTTTTTCACCAACCTTTCATTTCCATCTGTACAGTCTCATCCCTCTCTTTATTCTTTCCTTGCTCAACTAAATCTCACGCAACTCTCCCTTCCTCTTTTCCACTCCATATCCCTTTCCCTTATTATCCACCTTCCCTCCTATACAGTCTCCCTTCCCTCCCGCTAAGGTAAACGAAGACTCAACACACCAGCCTCATCCTACCTTGTTACCTGCCCTAGTGACGAGGGGGAGCACGCGTGAACATAGCCCAGGTAACCCAGCCCCTCCGCTAGGCAGGTAACAGGTAGTGGGTTTGTGGGCTGGTCATTCCTTGGGCTGAGACTGTCGCTGTTAATGAGATTGTGATTGTGATTGTGAGTTGGGTGATTGAAGAGATATGCATTTGTCTCTGTGTCTTTTTATCTCTCTTTGGTCCATAAGGGTGCTGTTAATGAGATGGGCTTCCCTTGTGTTTGTGAGTTCGGTGATTGAAGAGATGAAGATTTGTCGCTGTGTCTCTTTGTCTCTCTCTTTGGTTCATATTCTTAAACGTCTCTGGACCCAGCTACGACTACTAGATTAACAGGCTTTTTGTGGCTGGTTATCCCTTTCGTGGTGCAGAGGCCGTGTAGAACTATCACCAGCAGCATCACAAGACAGTCCAAGAAAATCCCAGCAACTTCACCGAGAGTCTTTTGAAACAGACGAACTGAGACAGCGATATGTTTAAAAATACTGGTTTTTGTCTGTTTTGTGTTGTTTATTATGAGTTATGAGCCATGTTTGAATATATAAAGGTTGTTATCTGTATTGTTGTTGTTCTTATCGTTGGTAAAAGAGTACTGGTTTCTGGTTTCTTTGTTCATTTCGTAAGATTTTTACTTCTTTCTCGTATTAATTACTTTCTGATTTAGATATTATAAAGGAACGGGTTTGTCTTTCTCCTAGCAGACAATGGTTTAATATATTGTGGGAACTCGGCGAGAGAGAGAGAGAGAGAGAGAGAGAGAGAGAGAGAATCATAAAAAAGTCTCACTGCTATTCCACGTAAGGTAAATCTAAATAATCGGTTCGCGGCCCGTTTTCATTACACCACCGCCGGCTCCTGTCATCAAGGGGGCCTCAGCTATTCTTTATCTCCCTCTGAATCCTTCCTTAAAAACGTAGGAGTCGTTTCTCGTGACTATAAATCCTTCCTTGGCAGCGTGTCCCCCCCGTCGAGGGTCAAAGGCCAGAGGGAGACAAAGGGAAGGAAAGAAAGCTTATTATTTTCCCCAGCCAGAAGTGGACTACCTGTTTTGAGTGTGTGTGTGTGTGTGTGTGTGTGTGTGTGTGTGTGTGTGTGTGTGTGTGTGTGTGTGTGTGTGTGTGTGTGTGTGTGTGTGTGTTTAATTCACCCACGGCCTGATCACTAACTGGACTTGTCATCGTCAGCAGGTATACTCTCCCGTTTAGAACCAGGGTCATTAGTGGATCTCTGGGTACTGCTGGAACCGTCACCCACCACACACCCCATCCACGGAATACTAAAAGAGCACTCATGGATATTCTAAAAAGTGAACACCATATCTACCTAAAGAAGGACTTGATTATTACGTAGAGGTTTTGTTTTGTACCGACTGACAATACAGGACAGACAGAAATCATATATGGCGTGGACCTAAATACCTTATACCAAGCACACTCATTACCATTAACATGCTTTCAAACGTACAGATAAGCCGCATGTTAATGGATAAACACAAATATACGTGATCATCGATACCTTGCGAATAAAGACATTGAGTGATAGTTTACCACGCGTAAGTAGATAGATCAAGAGACAAGGAAATTGATAGCTATTTTTCATCCACTGAGATGCTTTACTAGAACGATTAGAGATAAGTTGACAGACATTGATAACAGACACTGATAACTAGGCCAGCTTACACTTTATTTCCACTTCCACATAACTAAATACGTCAACAGGTGGACATACAGACAGACAGGCGGGTAACGATAAACAAACAGCCCAGCAGCCAGACAACAACTTAGCAGGTAGACAGACACACGAGTATACAGGTAAATAAGCACACCAATTTCCCTCGTGCCCCGGGTAATGCCGCCCCCTAAAACCCACGTGGTGAAAATATAAACGCTTCCCTTATCGGCCATCTGACTTGACCACACCTGGACCTTGATTAACGCAAGGCTCACCTGCCCCGTAAAAGGTGTTGAGTGTTCACCTTCAGCCGCCAGGTGAACAGTATCGCACCTGTGGAGGATTGCTTCCCACCCCTCCACCTCCTCTCCCCTCTTCTCCTCTCACCTATCCTCCTCCCTCCTTCCACTCCCGCCCTGTTTGTGGGGATGAAAAACTTGTCTTTCCTTTGTCATGCCACCACCTGCCCCTCCCCCGCCCCCCTCCCCTCCCTCACCCATCCCTCCCTCCACTCCCTCCACTTATCTCCCAGAACTTTCCTCGCACCCCGCCCTGCCTTACCTCACCTCACCCGGCCCCACCCTCATCCACCCCGATCCATCCCTTCTCTCCTGCCCCTCCCTCTCCTCCACCGCCGCCCCTGCCTTCTCTCCACCCTGCCCTGCCCGATGGGAATTAAGAGGGGCGGGCTGGGTACATTTTCTCTTCCTTGCGAAACATGAGTAGAGCGAAAAACAAATACACACACACACACACACACACACACACACACACACACACACACACACACACACACACACACACACACACACACACACACACAGACACACACGTACTCATATATACGCAAAAAAAAAAAAAAAGAATAAACATGATAATTGAGTAGTTAAAAATACACCTCTATACGAGCTTCTGTTTGTTGTTTAGGTTAAGTTAGTTTTTTTTTGCATAATTTCGCTTTTTTACACACACACACACACACACACACACACACACACACACACACACACTCACATATACGCGAAATAAAATAAAAAGATTACAAAACAAAATAAATAAATAAAAATACACCTCCATACGGGTTTCTGGTGTTTGTTTATGCTGAGTTGGTGTTTTTTTTTTCTTTGCTTACATTTCGTTTATAATTTTTTCAAGGTTATCGAACTGGTGCGCCTCGACAATACGACGCGAGGGTTTAATTCCAGGCCACGGTCTCGTAACAACACTCCGCCGGCCGGATCTCTATTAGCCCGCTCGCTTTTCTCTCGTTCCCTCCTAAGGCCTCTGTTTACCCTCCTGCCTCCACGCCCGGGAAATGCGGCGAGTTGTCTTAATCCAACCCTTTTTATAAGCCGACCGTGTTGCCGCTGCTCTTCTCCACTAATGATGTAATTCATCTTCGGTAATGGACACCAGTTGATAGGGGTGATGATGGGGGTGATGATAGGGGGTTATTGCTTCACTCCCCCACCACCTACTCACCCACCCTGCCACCCACCCCACTCACCCCCCAGTAGTCCACCCGCTGGCATCTCTTATGTGTGTGGATCTGTCTTTACAACCACGAAAACAGACTCTTTTATTATTTTATTATTTTTACTTTTTCCGCGAGTAAAAAAATAGCACATTATAGGAAGATAGTATTTATGGAGGTTTATTATTACTATTATCACATTTATTATTATTATTCCTATTGTTATTCTACTTATTATTATTGGTGTGTCAGGGCGGGGTCACAACAATCTCGGCGGGCTCCTCACCTTAGTCGTGCAGGTAACGTTACGCGCTTCACTAATGGAGATCCAATCGGCACAGACATTGGCCCTAAATTGTCGGGTTCATGGTTATCAGTGCGTGAAGGAACACTGCATGCATTCCTCCACCAGACCTCCTCGTCCTGGTCTTCCATTTCCTCCTCCTCCTACTCATCATCATCATCCCTTCCGTCATCCTCATCTTGCATCATCATCCTCAAAGTCATCAATATTCACCATTGTCTTCCCAGTAATGCGCCTGTGCCGTGAGTCTGGCGGTGAGCAACGGTGCGGGGCCACGATGGACTGTCGGGAGAAATGGTCCAAACTTCCTCCCTCCCTTTTGCACAAAGTTACTCATTATCTCCTTCACCCTCTCTCACTCCTTCTTCCCCCCCTCACTCTCACTCACTCAACTCAGTCACTCATCCTGTCACTAACATACGTACATACATACATACATACATACATACATACATACATACATTTTTTTTTTTTACGTCTACGCCTATAGCGCCGTTAGGCTTGCTTGAGGGGCCTGGATGGTAGTTGGCCCCAGCCCGTCATGGCGCAGGCAAGTGTTTATAGTGGTGCCATCATACATACATACATACATAGTACATACATACATACATACATACATTCATATATAATCATGCTTCATCATAATATATCTTTGAAATTGTTTGGATGGTGTGTGTGTGTGTGTGTGTGTGTGTGTGTGTGTGTGTGTGTGTGTGTGTGTGTGTGTGTGTGTGTGTGTGTGTGTGTCATGTGCACTACGTCACGCACATAAATCGGAAGGGCGGTGCACATGGCTGTGTCACCTGCCGGTATTCCCACCTGGACAGCTGGGTCACCAATTAGCCAGGTAACGAGGGGCGTCACCTTCACACACACACACACACACACACACACACACACACACACACACACACACACACACAATCAGATCCAAATAAATATATGTGTTGTCCTTTTTTTTTTTTGCAAGTTCCTGCTATAATATTATGCTGCGAGGTTCAATTACCTGTCCACCTGTCCGGTCTGTCATAATAATTAAACAAATAAAATAAGTACAATAATGAGAATATGAAAAGTGGGATATTTTTCTCATACCTTTCTGATAACCAAAAAATGTTTATAGCGATGGAATTTAATATGAGTTGTACTAACGATTCATTTAGCTCATTTTTAAGTAGATTTAAATATTCATGCATAATGTTTGTAATCCGATCATGAATGCTTCGCCCATCAATTATTCCTAAGTGTGTAAGTGTGTACTATTTCATTTTGAAGTAAGAAATCCTCATTATTGCTGAGTTTCATTATAGAAGTGGTTTTGGTCCATCAGACTTTCCTTCCTCGCGTCTTGCTCTCATTAACATCAATCATCGTTTGCTAGGTCGAAGCTGCCTCAGTATCTTTAAAGTAATCATTTGTTAATTCAATTTTGAGTATTTTCGAGTCAGTTTCTTTATAATTGTTTACCCCAAATCAGTTGCAATAATATCTTCCCTGCTCTTCCTCCTCCTCTCCTCCCTCCCCCCTCATAATTTTGCATTGCTTCGAAAAACAATCAACATACTTCATATCATATTTATTACATTACTATTACATTCATTAGTATTGCTATTAGTATTGGTATCATAAATTTTGTTACATCCATTATATCTATTATTTTCCGTCATTATTATTACTTTTATTTATGTTAATGTTGCGGGTATTTTCCATATCACCTCGACACCCTAAGTAACAGGAGAATTTTAACATGGGTGTGCCGGGGCCTCGAGACACCAATTAACATATTCACCAAAACTCGGATGATTAAATAATGAGAGGAACTTCTGGTTTTACATTTGTTTTTCATTAGACTTGGGAACTGATCCTCTCTCATCCTTTTTCTTCCTGTCCTCATCAGTTATTTTATTTATTATATCTGCGTTCCTAATTCCAGTAATGTTTATTTTTTATCTTTATCACTTTCTCATATTATTCATGTGTTGCAGCTCCATCGTTTGCTAACCTTACTAATATTTTTCCTTTTTTTTCCGGAACCTTTTATTTCTAGGATCTTTTTCTGTAATTTTTTCACGGTTGGTTTTCTTGATCCCTCCCACGCTCCACTTATTTTTTTCATTCCTTTAGCATTAGTGGAAGTTATGGTGGATGGGTGGGGCGCGTGGGCGGTGGAGTGGAGGCAGAAATGAGCTGAGTGAGTAATGGGTGGAGGTGGAGGGAGGAGCAATCGAGGGTGGAGAGAGGGTGGGGAGGAAAATGTGGATCGTGGGTGGAGCGGGCAATATGTGGAAGAAAGATAAATAGATAGAGATCAGATAGATAGAGAAATATATAGACAGATAGATAAATAGATAGATAGATAGATAGATAGATAGATAGACAACATTTTATCTATAGGTTGAGAGAGAGAGAGAGAGAGAGAGAGAGAGAGAGAGAGAGAGAGAGAGAGAGAGAGAGAGAGAGAGAGAGAGAGAGAGAGAGAGAGAGCGAGCGTCATTAGTTTATCAGTGTGCACATAAAAGTTTCATGGATATGTTTCACCTTCCATAAATTATAATTAACTCTCTCTCTCTCTCTCTCTATCAGATGACGGCAACGTAGAGGAAGCCTGGCTTATTTAAAAATCACTTACTCACTCAGCAGAACACATTCGTCCCCTTGTGCGAGAAGCGAATTAACACTAATAAAAGCCCACCGTGGTTTAATAGCGAAATTAAACAATCAGTCAATGAGAGAAAATTGTTATACAGGTTAAAGAAAGAACAAAGCACGCCCGAAAACATTAGACTTTATAATGATGCCAGGCGACGAGTAAAAGACTAGTAGGTCAGGCAAAGCGTAGATACGAAGAAAATATTGCAGCCAACTGTAAAATAACCCGAAATCTTTCTTCAGTTACATAAACAACAGAAAGGCGATCAAAAGTGGTATTGGACCTTTAACAAACAGCGACGGTGCACTAGTGACTGACAGCCAACACATTGCAAACCTCTTAAACAATTACTTTTCCTCGGTGTTTAATACTAACAGTCTTCCTCTCGCTACCACCAACACCAGTACTATTGTAAATCTCGAGCATGCATTGCCTAATTTTGAAATAACAACCGATGAAGTCCTTAAAGCTCTCCATTCACTTAAAACAAATAAAAGTCCTGGACCTGACAAAGTATATCCAACTCTGCTGAAAGAAACTAAGAGCGAAATACTCTCCTCCCTCACAACCGTATTCAATATGTCCTTGCGACAAGGCATCGTCCCTTCAGATTGGAAAAAGGCTAACGTGAAACCGATTTTCAAGAAAGGAGACAAAAAAGTACCAGGTAATTACAGGCCCATTAGTCTAACTTCGGTTGTAGGTAAGCTACTTGAGGGCATAATTAGAGACAAAATTGTGAATTACCTTGAAAGCCACTCATTGATTGGGGACTCACAACATGGCTTCCGAAACAAAAGATCCTGCCTATCAAACCTATTAACCTTTTATAGCGACCTCTTCACTGTTTATGACGTAACCAAATCACTGGACGTAGTCTATCTTGATTTCCAGAAAGCGTTTGATAAAGTCCCGCATCATAAATTACTTTACAAATTAAAGCAAATAGGTATTGACGGTCAAGTAAACCAATGGATCGCGAATTGGTTGAGCAACAGACAACAAAGAGTAGTGATTGACGGATTTAACTCAGAGTGGGCGCCTGTCACTAGTGGCGTCCTCAGGGCTCGGTCCTTGGCCCAGTGCTCTTCATTATTTACATCAACGACGTGGATGTTGGACTCAATAACCGCATTAGTAAATTTGCAGACGACACAAAGATTGGCAACTCGGTTCTCACTGACGAAGACAGGCAAAGCCTCCAAGAGGATTTGCACAAAATTTCAGCTTGGTCGGATAGATGGGAGATGCCCTTTAACGTAGACAAGTGCCAGGTCCTTCAAGTTGGAACGAGGAATAAGAAGTTCGAATACGAAATGCGCGGCGTTAAACTCAAAAGCGTTCAATGCGTCAAAGACTTGGGGTCAAAATCGCGTCAAACCTCAAATTCTCACAGCAATGCATCGATGCAGCAAATAAAGCGAACAGAATGATGGGCTTCATTAAAAGAAACTTTGTATTCAAGAATAAAGATGTAATACTCCCGCTCTACAACAGTTTAGTCAGACCCCACTTGGAATATGCGGTACAGTTTTGGTCTCCCCACCATGCAAAGGATATTGCTAAATTAGAAGGAGTTCAGCGTCGGGCAACGAAAATGATCCCTTCCTTGCGCAACAAATCCTACGAAGAAAGGCTTTCTACCCTTAACATGTTCTCTTGAGAAACGTCGCCTGAGAAAAACTGATCGAATGTTTTAAAATACTTAATGGTTTCACGAATGTAGACAGATCAACATTGTTTATGATCGATGACACTTTGCGCACGAGGAACAATGGCGTAAAACTCAGATGTAGACAAGTAAATTCAGACTGCACCAAATTTTTCTTCACCAACGTTGTAGTGCGAGAATGGAATAAGCTTCCACCGTTAGTGGTCCAGTGTAACACGATTGACTCCTTCAAAAATAAGCTCGACCGTCACTTCCTTCAACTTACTATCAACTAGAGTAGAAATGCAACGTGTTTGAGTCTTCTAATTAATGTAAAATCACTTGGGGTTTAAGGTTTATGATTTGGCCAGACCACCAAGTCTGGACCATGGGTCTGTGGTCTGATTTTCTATGTAAATCTATGTCTCTCTCTCTTACGCAAGGTCCACACCCTCCACACTTTAATCACCTTTACGTATAATAACAGCCCAGGTAACACCGCTGAAGGTACGCACAAGTAGACCCTCCCACAGGTGTCTTACGGAGCCTGGACTACCGGCGCCGCAGTTCAAGAAGGTAGACTCTCGTTTTATCTTCATTCGTCCCCGCCAAGACCTCAACTCTAATATTCTCACAACGTTTCTAATCTCCCGCCCTATCCCAGCATCTTGACGCGGTGATCTTTCTGCGTTAGATTCGTGCTCTGTATCTCCTCGGCGCTGCTTTTATGCGTCCGTGTGTGTGTGTGTGTGTGTGTGTGTGTGTACATTTTAAATCCGATACACTTTAAGTCAGACTATATTTTTCGAAAGACAGAATTTTTCATCTAACATTTCAGGAAGAGGCCATTTGATCCCCTTACTGGTTATATCAAACAATGTATATACAGATTGCAAGTATAATAAAGTGTTTCAAATGTTTCAAATGTTTCCGTGTGAGTGATTAACGAGGGAAAGACGAGAACTGACATAGACTGAAGCTTTGGGGAAGTGTTGAAGGGCGGGGCTGACTGAACATAATGGTTAGTGATAGAGTGAGAAGAGTAGCGAGGAGGACAAAAGAGGCAGGAGGAGGAAGGAAAACTAGGAATGGGAAGACGGAGGAAGTACTGGAGACATTTTAGAACTAGAATTGCAGGCGGCGATAGAGGGGATGGAGTTGGACAGAGGACGATAATAAGGAGTATGAAGACAAGGCGAAGAGGAAGGAGAATTAGGAAATGGATGACAAAAGGAGTAATGGAGATAGATATTAGAACTAGAATTGCAGGCGGCGATAGAAGGAAAGTAGATAAACGGAGGACGATAACGGGGAGAATGAAAGCAAGACGATAATGATGAGGTCAGTATAGTGGTGATGAGGACCCCTAAGTTTAATTATAGTAAAGGTGTCACTCTGAGCTGGCAAAACTGCTTAATATAACAAAATAAAATAATACAAAATGAGGAGATCGGTAAAATAAAGAAGGTTGATGGTAAAATAAAATAAAAATAATAATCTAAATAAATAAAAGAGAACCCAACAGATTTATATGATTCATCAGCAACATTTTTTAATTCTCTTTTTGATTAAATAATTGGATGCGTAATTGCAAGCACCCATTTATTTTTTTTATGAACATATTAGTAGCTGTTGAGAGAGAGGGGGAGAGGGGGAGACGGGGAGAGAGGGAGAGAGGGAGGGAGGGAGGGAGAGGGAGAGGAAAGGAAAGGAAAGGAGAGGTAAAGGGGAGAGAGAGAGAGAGAGAGAGAGAGAGAGAGAGAGAGAGAGAGAGAGAGAGAGAGAGAGAGAGAGAGAGAGAGAGAGAGAGAGAGAGAGAGAGAGAGAGAGAGAGAGAGAGAGAGAGAGAGAGAGAGAGAGAGAGAGAGAGAGAGAGAGAGAGAGAGAGAGAGAGAGAATCCCGTACATCAATAGCATTCCTCTCTTGGCTGGTTTTAATCCCAATCGCGTTTTTGAGTCCATTAGTCAGGTTGATTAAGGCAATTAGCAGCTGCGCCACCCATTAATTAGGCCACCATTAATATCACGATTATTATTGGGTAGCCAGAAAAATGGTAGCATGGAGGGTGATGGGGGGAGGAGGGAACACCATGGCGAAGGGAGGAAGAGGAGGAAGAGGAAGAGGAGGAGGAACAGAATGCAAGATGGAAAAATTGGAGGAAATGGTGAGATGCTGCTAAGGGAGAAAGAAGAGATGAGAAGGTAGAGAAGGAAGAGGAGGAGAAGGAGAAGGTTAAGTAGAAGAGAATGAGAGGGTGTTAAGGTCGAAGGAGGAGAGTAGGCATTGAATGAGGAGGAAAAAGTGGAGGAGGAGAATTGGAAGAACCGATGAGAAGCTGTTAAGGGAGAAATAAAAGGAAAAGAAGGAAGAAGAGAAGGAGGAGGTTAAGAAGAAGAGAAAGGGTGTTAAGAGAGAAGGAGGGTAGGCATTGAATGAGGAGCACTAAGGGAAGGAGGACAATTGTTAAGGGAAAAAAAAAAAAGAGAAGAGAAGGAAGAGGGGGAAAAGGAGGAGGAGAAGGAGGAGGTTAAGTAGAAGAGAATGAGATGGTGTTAAGGGAGAAGGAGGAGAGTAGCCATTGAATGAGGAGCAAAAAGTGGAGGAGGAGGAGGAGGAGGAGGAGGAGGAGGAGAGGCAGCAGTAGTGGTGACGGTGGTTGTGGTGGTGATGACTGTGGTGATGATAATAATAGAGATTGCAGGACGTACGCAGTGATGAATATTTTGCATAAACCTTAATGAAAAGATTGCATGTGGTAGAGCTTTTTTTTTCTTTAATTGCTCCCACCAGTAATCTGAGACTGTAGATTTTGCCAATTACGTTTAACCCAGGCAAACCCAAGATATTTTTAAATTTTTAAATTTGTTTCATATTTGAGTATTTTACTCTTATTAGATGTATTAAGGGATATAATAACCAATTATGAAGATTTATTACTCTATGTCTTCAAAATGGCCATGACTACATATGTAGTCATTAAGTGGCATGGCGGATGTGGCTGTAATCATTTTTGCTATCCGGTGCCCAGTTTTGCTGCTATGCTGGGTGAATTTATTTTGACTGTTTTAACAAATTTAACATTCATAAAGAATACATATCATGTCTTTCAACTGGTTTGTTTGAAGTAATTGCTTTATTGCAACTGAAAAATGTAGAAACAATCAAATGTTGTATTTGTATGTTTATTTTTTCAAGAATATATTATCAATTGTTATATTGTTATATATTCTATGAAATAACACTTGTTTACAAAGAATACATTTCATAAGGAAAAGTAAACAAATTCTTTCTTTCCAGGTTCTGAAGATTCCAAAGAAAATGTACAAACCAAAATATTTCACTATCAAGTTTACTTGGTAAAATGTATCAAAATTTTCATTCATAAACACAACAGTGATTTCCTTACAGACTAGTTCATTTCCAGGCTAGAAATTCCCCAAAGAAAACATTTTATAAAAATATATCACTCTTAGAACCTCACAATACCTATTTCTCATGGTAAATTTGGAAGCAATTGTTGAGATGCATTGATTTATTACATTTACTACACTGGATCCTGCAATTCTTCTTACACACTGTACAACGTCTTACTGGACAGCTCTGTGGGTAGTGTTTTCTGTTGTCTGTCCTAACTTCTATGGGTACAGGAGAGGAGGGTCCAGGTAGTGACTCTGCCCTTGGCCTTGGTTGTGACTGCTTCAGCATTACAGCAACTAAGCTTCGTCTGAATTCTTTTTGGGTCATCTGGGCATTTGTGCATAACTGATACACTCTCCAACTGTAAACCACTGCAATGTTTATTACATTCACAAGCAGTGGCCAGTACCATTTTTTCCCTTTGATTGCTGGCCTGTAGTCCGCAAGTGCTCTGTCCATGAGGTCTACTCCACCCATTCCACTGTTGTACTGTGCAACAACTTTTGGCTGTGAAACCATGACTGTTCCTTTCTTTTTCTCCCACCGTTTGACTTGTGTAATAGGCTCAATTCCAGTGGCATTACTGCAGAAGCTTACTACTGCATTATCATTCCATCTCACTACCTCAACTTCTCCATCTGACCTGTAATCATATGAGCCTCTTGAATTTTTTTTCATTTCTTGTACACTCTTCACTGGGCACCCTTTTGTTCGATTTTCTCTAACTGTGCCAGTAGCTCTGTATCCCAAAGATTTCAAATTGGAAATTAGATCAAATGATGTGAAAAATTGTCAAAAAAATGTGGTGAGAGGTAGGTTTATCACATACTTCAAGGCAGTCCATAACAACACGTGTGCCAAGAGGAACATCTTTGTTGTGCTTCCCATTCTTTCCTTGATATATAGTAACCTTGTAGGGCATTCCACTAGAGCTAGCAATTACCCAGCATTTGAAGCCAAACCTAATAGGCTTGCCTCTTATGAACTGTTTACATGAATGCCTTCCAAAATAAGGAACCATAGATTCATCAATGCTGAGGTATTCATGAAGAACACCAAACATCAGTAAAGACTGGTTTAGCATTTCATACAGAGGACTGATCTTTGCCATTTTCTCTGAACTAAGGGACTGATTATCAGCAGCATGGATTACATGTTTGATTTGTTGGAAACGATTGCGACTCATAGTTTCTGCAAAAGCTCGACAGGAGAGGTCTGGTGCTTTACTCCAGTAATCTCTCTCACTTGTACGAAGGTTGTACCCAGAAAGTAGCAGTAACCCAAGAAAGTTATACATTTCTTCACAAGATAAGTTAAAATTTGGAATGTTACAATCTCTCTTTGCATACTTGTTTGTTTCACAAACAAGATGAGTGAGCATGTTCTGAAACACTTTTTCAAAAACAGCCCACTCAGATGCTCCAGCAAGGTCAGGACATTTTTCCAATAGTTTTTGTTTGGCACTTTCTTGCTTGTCCTGGAAAATATCTGGCTGAGAATCAATATGGCTGTGCTTCCATTTTGGCAGATCTCTTTTGTTTCTTTTGCTTTTTCTAGAGATATTTTCTACAAGCTCCTCATGATCTTCATAAAAGACATCAACTTCACTAGCAACTCTTTGGCATCACATTTTCCTCTAGGTTATCATCATCCAGTTGTTCGATGTCACTGCCATCACCTCCAGGTGGTGGGCCAGTAATAGCAATATCTGTAGCTCCTTCTGTGTCTTCAGCGAATTCTGCAGCATCCCTCAAGAACCGATGAGAAGAAATACTTGTTCCATAAAACGTTTGTCTGTCCATTTTTCTGTCCTGTAAAAACACAACTCAAGATAAATTTCTTGGAAGGGAATTTATAAATATATAACATTATAAAGCTTTATGTTCAATAAAATTTTACAAATAACGACATTCAAACCATTTAGACTTGTATTGGTAAAGAAAAGTATAGTTAGCCTATCAACAATCATGGGTGGAGGACAGGGGTTTTGGGCCAGAAACCTATGCAACCTGCCCAATGACTACATATGTAGTCCTAGAAATTCACACTCACCTTATGAAGAACATATACAAGTAGTTGGTGATCTGCCCGCTGCGTCAGTGATATGTGGTCTTAAGGTTATGACTGAAACAATATTAGCTGCAGGAAGCTCCTACAGCTGTTGCCAGACTGATATAAACAAGAGGGTGTGATACTCCAAAGAAAATGGGTGAAATAAAAGTTTTCTTTTATTAATATAAAATATGGGTAACTAATTAAATATAAAATTTTCTATCTCTGCATGTAACAGGAAGGGCAAATATAAGAATAGAACCCATTTGTCAACGTGGAAACATATAACAAAATATTAGAGATTTTTTTAAGTTGCAGACTACAAATGTAGTCATTGGGTTTGCCTGGGTTAATCTCGCCGCCTCAGCTGGCTCACTAGTTTTCAGAATGATTCGACACGCCCCAACACGTGAAATTAGCGGCAATGAGCGAATTGTTGGCTTTTATCTTCGTTCGGCTAATACCTCTCTAAGCATTCCATTCCGAGTGAGAAGGCGAGAGTATCCTGCTATGTAAGTTTATTTTTAGGCAAACTTCCTCTTTTACGTATTATCTCATCATTTTTATCATGTTGCCCATTTAAGTTAATTCTCATGTTTGCCTGAAATATAAAGTAAAATTAGTCCTCCTCTAATTCTCTTTATGCTTCCAGTGTTTCAGTTTTCGATTCGTTTGCTTCACTCGTTTTTCCCCTCAATCTTTACCATTGCCCTCGCCTTTTATTATCCTATCCTTTTCCCTTCATATTCCTTTATTACCCAGTCTCTTTTATGTGTCGAGTCAGCTTGTCTGTCCGCCAGCCTCTGTGTGTGTGTGTGTCTGTGTGTGTGTGTGTGTGTGTGTGTGTGTGTGTGTGTGTGTTATGGCGGGCACGCGAGCACTAGAAATCACAACTCTAATTTTTAACACAAATGACCAACATGCACAAGTTACATGTTTTGATGAGCGGCGAAACACTTCTTAAAGACATGAAGTAAATGATTTTTAAATATTTACAGGAAGACTAATTAATATATATATATATATATATATATATATATATATATATATATATATATATATATATATATATATATATATATATATATATATATATATATATATATATATATATATATATATATATATATATATATATATATATATATATATATATATATATATATATATATATATATATATATATATATATATATATATATATATATATATATATATATATATATATATATATATATATATATATATATATATATATATATATATATATATATATATATATATATATATTTATATATATATATATATATATATATAATTTTTTTTCCAATTACCAGTGGTGATTAAGATGTGTGACAAATATTGAGGATCTCCACAAATATGAACAGCTAAGATAACTTTTGTTGAACATTATAAATTACTATTATCATTATCATCATCATTACTTCGGTGCCGTTATCATCATTGCACTTAATATCAAACTACCCGCTATAACTACTTATCACACTGATAAAAGGATTTGAGAGAATTTCTTATTGTAATTTCAGAAAATGTCATTTAGTCTTTACGTGCAGCTTGTAATGAAAACGTGTTAATTTCCAAGTATTGATCAAAAAGATCTCCACGTATATACACAACCACGGGAACACACAGACTGTACAGGAAAATATTTAAGTAGTCATTACTTGTATTGTGATACTCTACTTAACTGACTCATTGAACTTTTGAAAAAAATCGGTGCTTTTCTATTATCAAATGTTCACTTTCAATCACTGTAATATATATATAGATATATATATATATATATATATATATATATATATATATATATATATATATATATATATATATATATATATATATATATATATATATATATATATATATATATATATATATATTATACACACACACACACACACACACACACACACACACTATAATGTGACAAGCCTACGATCGTGGAGTCAGTGGGCGGCGCGAGTGTTGCCATCACACTGTTAACGTGAGGCTCGGCACGCCTTCCTTGCCTTGCGATTCCTTGCACGGCTTCCGTATCACAATTGCACGTTACGCACGTTACGTCATTAATCAGACATTCTTAGCCTTGGTTGGTCTTGTAGTGGAACAAATCCTGTTGATTATAGATATTTACACTTCTACAAGAGTCTGTGTCCCCATTCCTTTTGTTTGTGGAAATCTCATTTGCCTAGTCGGCTTTCTTATACAAAAAGATGATACAATTACCCATTTGTATGTGCTGCTGGATTTATCAGTTTATGATAGCTTTCATACGCATTTCTATACTATTATATATCAATATCAACAATAACATTTAAAAAGTGTCAAAAGAATTTTTTTTTTTTCAGAAGGTTGTTGCCCCTTTATATGCACTGCAGCCAAAGCATTTTTGTGGTAGAGAAAGTCAAATAATATTCCTTCCTTGTTTTTAGTCGCTAAATTTTAAATGATTGTAGTGATGGTGTCAATTGCAAGATAAATCTTTGTCTAACTTGTACAGCTACACACTAACTCATAATGTTAACATCCACATGTATTACTCTATTGTCCGGTCCTCCTACTAACCACCGAGAGCAGGTGGCGCCTTCCACACAACTAGAACCGTCTCCCCCGCAGAGAGGCGGCGGGTGTCCCGGCGGCCCCGGCGTGCACTACTGCTCCACGGAGTCCACACTACTGTGACGCGGTGAGCCAAAAGGCGCAGAATTCACAAATAATGAGCAAATGTCCAGCGATCGGGAAATATTACGTCGTTTAATATATGCTAAAAATAGGAAGCATCGGGCACCCATATGCGGGTGGTAACACACACACACACACACACACACACACACACACACACCCACACGCTCACCCACACACCCACACCCACACACACACACACCCACACACCCACCCACACCCACCCAATATATATATATATATATATATATATATATATATATATATATATATATATATATATATATATATATATATATATATATATAGATATATATATATAGATAGTTATATATAGCATTATAATAACTACTATATATTTGTTGTGATTATTACGCATCTTTATTATTCTTAATATTATTATAATCAATATACATGCAATCTTATGCTTCTTTTGAAACATATCTATTTACATATATGAATACAGTACAATAACAAAAATATTGTAACTTTAATTATAATCTCTCTCTCTCTCTCTCTCTCTCTCTCTCTCTCTCTCTCTCTCTCTCTCTCTCTCTCTCTCTCTCTCTCTCTCTCTCTCACACACACACACACACACACACACACACTAGTAATAATAACAATAATACACGGCTGAGCTCTGCGGCGGCAGCGGGCTTGTCACACACTGTCGCCGAGCTACACAGCGTTGTGCGTGCCGGCCTGTCCGTCTGTAGTTCCTAGGGGCGAGACTATCAAGATGACCGCGTAGATTCCTCATAATGCAGCAAAATCCTAGATAAATATATTACAGGTTGTATTTGTCACCCCACGAAGGAATTAGGCTATATACAAAGAGCTGAGCATCATTGTGACAACCGTCAAACAGACAAATTCTGACTGGATATGCTACCTTGAGCCAAAAGTGGCACTTGACAACAATGAGAATCAAAATATGGCCTATAATTTTGTGAAACACTTTTTTTATGAACTAACTCAAACAAGACTGATCAAGTATAAAAGTTCCCATGCAGAAACCTTTCCGAAACCGACATGCCAACATCATATTTATATCTCACCAACGCATCTGTTTAGCGCACATAAACGAACATCACTTTGAAACCTACAACACTTCTAAACACAATGTAGCTTAAGTAAGGAGGTAAAGTATGTCATGTACTTAACTCGTGTTCCTTGTCTACCATATCACAGGTACACACAGTGCATGCACGGGGCAGTATTCGTGGGTCGCGTCCATCGGTCTCCTGTGCGGGGTGTTTGACGACGCACCACATGAGAAGAACCGTCGAAGATGATGACTGAACATTCCACTGCACCACCACACGCTGGCCTCATCGCCGAGAACCTCGTCCATCAACGCAACACTTATCCACGGACACAAAGTCATGATCCACCCTTTCCACAATGCACTATGAATTTTGTCCATTTCAGTTCATCTTCAAAACATAAACTAACTTTACAATCTCAAAACTGTTCATCCCTGAATACAAAACGTCGTGGCACCCAAAATGAGAGTCTGTCCATCACTATTTCCTTTTGAGGGCATAATAGCTTTGCCATTTCAAAAGGCATTATCAATGATTATCCTGAGTGGCAAGCAACGTTTCCATTTGCTTCTCAGTCACGTGAATAGTTATTTATATTTTTCTTTTCACCATAATCTGCGAAAGAAGTGCAGGCGGGTTTGATGTCGGTGAGGGCGTGGTGAGCAGCCGAGGCGGGTCAGTATGCCAACACCTCACACAGCACCATGAAGACGCGGTGCCACCTGTTGGCAACCCCGCTCGCCTTGATGTACAGGAAACGACCCTTGATGGGCTGAGGACACTCCACGTGCACGCGCTCTCTGCTCACGGGGACAATGGATTAGTGGATTGAGCTAATAAATGTGTGTGTGTGTGTGTGTGTGTGTGTGTGTGTGTGTGTGTGTGAGAGAGAGAGAGAGAGAGAGAGAGAGAGAGAGAGAGAGAGAGAGAGAGAGAGAGAGAGAGAGAGAGAGAGAGAGAGAGAGAGAGAGAGAGAGAGAGAGAGAGAGAGAGAGAGAGAGAGAGAGAGAGAGATAATCATCAACTTTGAATGCTTACCAAACTGATAATGAATAATAGTCATAATTACTCTGGCGCTGCTGAGGACCTAAAGTCGTATCATTCATCGTCTCCAACACATGTGTTTCACGAAGATGAAGGCAAGTCAAAATCAACCTTACCTGAAGAGAGCGTTGTTCAGTCTTGTAATGGAGGCGCACTTTTTGTGGTCCTGCGGCGACAGTGTGTCCAGGCGACGCTGGCTCCTGACGAAGACTGTGAGGCGGTCAAGGCCGAACACGTAGTCTCGGTACAGGGTCTGCTGGTCTGCGGACAGATGCGGAAGCTGTGTTTGAGATCAATCACACTAGTTAAGTTTGGATGCAGCTTTTTTTCTTCTTTTTTTACAACAAAGGAGACAGCTCAAGGGCACAAAAACAGGAAATAATAATAAAAAATCCCGCTACTTGCTGCTCCTAAAAAGAATTCAAAGAGGTGGTCAAAATGCATGTGATAAAACTATAAGACATGAAACCGTATGTTCAGGATACACTGATTGCAGGCTACAGCACTTTCTTCTAAAAGAGTGACATTTTGCTACTCATGATTTACTATGCATACCAAAAGCGCTCCATCCCGCTCCTATTTTCTTCCTTATTATTTTTCGACGGCTTGGTTTGTACATCTGTTAGAAGAAGAAGAAGAAGAAGTAAAAGAAGAAGAAGAAGAAGAAGAAGAAGAAGAAGAAGAAGAAGAAGAAGAAGAAGAAGAAGAAGAAGAAGAAGAAGAAGAAGAAGAAGAAGAAGAAAGAAAGAAATTAAAACGAAAACGAAAACTGAAGAGGAGGAGGAGGAGGAGGAGGGGCAGTAGAAGGAGGAGAAGGAATAATAAGTAGTGGGAGGCAGGCGGACGTTGATTGCCGGTGTCGAATGTCAGGTGAGGGAGGTACCAAGTTTCATGCTATAATTACAATCACTGCCATGTTTACAATGACGCCCAGGGCTTCCTCTGCCACTGATCAACGAGACCTTAACCTGACACGTACATAACACATCGACAGCAAAAAATGCAGCTTAGTAAATCTAAGTAAACTCGGCGCGATCCTCACTCAGCTGGTGCCGAATACGTTAGTCAGGTCGATGATTATACCCCGCTTAGATTTTATATTTTTACCATGTCAAATTGTAGCGTATAATTATCATGAATACATGGACTTTTAAGGGTGCGGAGCCTGTATACATCACGATCAGACTCTGCGGATGACAGGTGACGTGCAAAGATTGGCATAATTGGATTAATATACGTGTTGAAGCTCACTGAGGGTCGCCGGCACGAGGGGTTGCCAGACTCGCTTTAAACACAAGACCTGCGCCGAGGAAGGGAATATGCCTCATCTTAAACCTCGCTTGCTTGTCTCAAAAATACTATATCGGCCACGCTTCTTCATCTTTAAGAGAAAGCTAATTAACAAGAAAATATAGATGCCAGGTTTTTGTGTGTTTTAACTAACGCTCTGGACCCGGGGATTAAATACTTATCAGCCAAACTCGTACGTTTCAAGACAAAAGCTCCTGGGCAGGTACGTATCTCTAACCTCGCTTGAAGACTGATTATAGGCGGCTGACTAGAGGACGCTGCAGTAAAACACAAGTATTACGTTGCCCATTCCTCTGAAAACCACTACCGCGACGCTTCCGCTGGCACATAACCATACACAATTCTAAACTGCAATCTCCTGCAAGTGGTAAACTATCATTTGGGACGCCCGTCATCGAACAGGGGCATCGACAACTTAGTGACAACGCGTCCATTTAAGTCTGAGGACGGCGCAGGGGTAAACTGACACCTATATTGACTTGGGACGTAATGCTGAAGGGGGGGTGGGGGGTAAAGGAAGCTGTTTTCGTGTGTGTTGCTTGTTGACCCTCTGTCCCCTCCCCCACCCTCACCTCTCAACTAGTTTTTTAAAGGAGCCCACCAATATTCCAAAGAACATTCTGTGTAATGCAGTGAAAATACGGTGACAGTCAGAGTGCAGTGCTGGTATGGTCGAAGAAGATGCATACCGATTGTTGAGTATGTCGCCCGTCTACCCCGTCCACCCGCCCTGCCGACACGCCGAGGTCCCCAGGGTACGCCCGTCCGCCCACCCTGATACTGGCATAGATACGTTCATGTGGCAGTGCAATGTTGGACCCTCGTCACTCAGGTGGAATACGATGCACGCCCCTCCCGGCCCCCCTCCAAGGCTGTGCAGAAGCTCCCTCAACCACCATCTCCTAGCCGAGCAGAATCCACCCTCCCCTATTATTAATGTCCAGGACTTGGCAATCACTACTAAGCCTGTAACCTGAATAACCTTTCGACACCACTGCACCTGCCCCCCGCCGTCACCTGTTACATGACCCACGTTGGACCTGGGGCTAGCACCGCCACAACAACTGTCTCGCGCCACCACACTGCACTGAGCCTCATCTCCACCCCCATGCCACCAAATCACCATCAATCCCACCATCCCACATATATTTTAGCTCAGATTTAGTATTTTCATATATATTAACACTCAGACAGACAGAGACACGGGCATAGATAGTCCTACCCCTGCCCAATGCCCCTGTCCACGGTATAAATACTTGCCCCTGCTAAATACTTGCCCCTGCTAAATACTTACCCCTGCTAAAGCACAAGCCAGACACATTCACCGCAGTTGGTATCGGGCGTGACGCGGAAGAAGCCCTCGCCGCAGTTCCCTTTGTGTGGGCAGCCGATGAGGGCGGCGCGCAGGGCGATGGACTTCCTCCAGCGTTGGGGGTGCAGGCGGACGTAGCGGGCCTTGAAGTGGGAGTTGAGGTAGTTGCGCCGCTCCGTGTGCTTGTCCAGGTTGCCTCCAAACACCTGCAACAGTGCACAGGTGACGCCTCTGCCTTGGATGTACACAGAATACTGCTGCATTCGTCATGGAAACATTTGTGGTCACGGCGAACAGCATCTCTGCCGTCAATGGAGGTTAGGGGACGAGAGGGTTAGGTGCGGCTTTCATGCCCGAGGATAAAAATATGCGGATTAAAATTACACTTGTTGCCTTGACGTATTTGAAATTAGTAAGATTTTTATGTGAATTTGGTATAGCAGCGAGTAGTGATGCTTGAATATACTCTGAGGGCTGACTTTCTCCAGGGCGTTAGGTGAAAATTTTGGATAGGATGGTGAACCGAATAGGACTCGTATTTTTTATTTTATATATTTATCTATTTATTTACTTTATTGATTTTCATTTATGCTTGGCCCATAGCACCGGTAGGATTTCATGCTGGGCCCTGTTGGTCGGCCCCAGCCCGTTGGTGGCACAGGCAAGTGTTTTGGTGGCGCCATTTATGCTTGGCTCATGCTGCCCCGCGGAGCTCCACTTGATCCTCTATAGAGAGTTTCGCTAGAGTCCAGGTTGATAGATGGTCTTCAGGAAAGTATATGGATAGACTTTGGTCACTTGGTTATGACTAGAAACTGTCAGCTTGTAGCGGCGGGCGTGACTTGAACCCGGGTCTTCCACGACATCGCACCCGCTCGTAACACACCCAACCACCGCCTGCTCTTGAAAATATGTAACACACACACACACACACACACACACACACACACACACACACACACACACACACACACACACACACACACACACACACACACACACACACACACACACACACACTTTACAGAGGTGGTTGGGGGGTCCTTCGTTGAGTCCCGCCGTTGGCTAACGATTTATCAGCCATCGTCAATTATGATCACTCACATTCTGTTTGTAGCCCTACCTACCACGCCTTCTGCCAAAGGAAACACCGGGATGCATGAGCCAAGTAGTAAAAGAAAAAAATACCACGCACGCTGGCTGGGACCAAGACTGGGGCTGACCACCACTGCCTCGGGACAACACACCGGTGTAAAAGGTTCAGATCACTCCCCTGATTGAAATCACTCAGGAGTAGCCTGGACTTGGTTGAAATCACTCTAGAGTGATCTGGACCTAGGATGAAATCACTCTAGAGTGATCTGGACCTAGGATGAAATAAATCACTCTAGTCTAGATCTGAACTCAGGATGAATCACTCTAGAGTGATCTGACTAGGGGGAGATGAAACAGAGGTAATCTGACCTAGGAGGAAATCATCACAGGTGATCTGGACCCAGGATGAAATCACACTAGAGTAATCTGGACCAGGTTGAAATCACTCTAGAGTGATCTGGACCTAGGATGAAATCACTCAGAGTGTGATCTGGACCTATGATGAAATCACTCTAGAGTGATCTGGACCTAGGTTGAAATCACTCTAGAGTGATTTCAACCTGGGAAGCGATCTGAGCTTCCTGTACACCCTCCAGGTTCTGAATACTCCCTTATAGGTTCATAACACTTTCGTCTTTTTTCCCTATAAACAAAACAAAAAAAAATATCCTATGTTGACTGCCTTTATTATATAAGAACATAAGAACATAGGAGTCTGCAGGAGGCCGGTAGGCCTGTACAAGGCAGCTCCTTTGAACCTAAGCTCCCGTGTATCTAACCCCACCTGATATCGCTGTCCATGAATTTATCTAATCTATTTTTTAATGTAACAATTGTATTGGCACTCACCACATGACTGCTAAGCCTATTCCAATCATCCACCACTCTGTTAGTAAACCAATTTTTGCCTATGTCCCTGTTGAATCAGAATGATTCCAGTTTAAACTCATTACTTTGTGTCCTACCCGGTTCTCTTACCAACAAAACCTTATGAATATCCCCCTTATTAAAGCCCTTCATCCATTTATAAACCTCAATCATGTCTCCACGCACCCTTCGCCTTTCTAGAGAATGCAAGTTTAACTGTTTGAGTCTTTCCTCGTATGGCAAGTTCCTCAACCCCTGAATCATCTTAGTTATCCTCCTCTGCACCGATTCTAACATTTTGATATCCATTCTATAGTAAGGTGACCAGAACTGAGCCGCATAGTCAAGATGAGGTCTAACTAATGCTAAATATAGTTTGTGGAAGACTTCGGCGTTTCTGTTGCTTACGCTCTTTGAAATAAATCCCAGTACCCTATTTGCTCGATTTCTAGCTTGAATGCATTGTGCCCTTGAACGGAGATCAGAGCTCACTAAGACCCCTAAATCCGTCTCACACCTAGACCTGCTTATGAGAGTGTTATTTAAGCAATAGTTATGTGAGGGGTTGCTCCTACCTACACTCAGAATACTGCACTTCCCTACATTGAACTCCATCTGCCATTTATCCGCCCAGTCATACAATCTGTTTAATTCATCCTTGAGAATGCTAGCGTCCTGATCCGACTCTATTATTTACCGATCTTGGTATCATCTGCAAACTTACTGACATCACTACTAATTCCTGTATCTAAGTCATTGATATGAATAATAAACAAAAGTGGACCTAATACCGAGCCTTGTGGGACCCCGCTCATAACACATCCCCGGTCAGATCTTTTACCATTGATCTGCACTCTTTGTTTCCTATTGCTAAGCTACGCCTTGACCCGTTCAAAACTTTACCCTCTACTCAGTGAGCCTGTAATTTAAGCAACAGTCGTTGGTGAGGAACTTTGTCAAACGATTTACTAAAATCAAGATACATTACATCATAATTTTCATCTCTGTCTACCGCCTCAAATATTTTATTGTTGAAGGACAAGAGATTGGTGAGACATGACCAACCTTTCGGGAACCCATGCTGCGAGTCGTGAATTAAGCTATGTTTCTCTAGAGGCTCCCGAATGTTCCTGTCTATTATGTACTTCAGCATCTTGCCTATAACCGATGTTAAGCTAATTGGGCGATAGTTAGAAGCAACCGACCTGTCCCCCTTTTTTAAAATCGGCGTCACATTAGCTACTTTCCATAGGCTCGGCACATAACCAGTATTTACCA
The DNA here is from genome assembly GCF_024679095.1 of Eriocheir sinensis. NCBI lineage: Eukaryota > Metazoa > Arthropoda > Malacostraca > Decapoda > Varunidae > Eriocheir > Eriocheir sinensis. The sequence continues at coordinate 376,938 of NW_026111561.1, read as the reverse complement.
GAGCTCCTCGTCCCCGCCTAGCGTGTTGCGAAGTACGAGACTCGAACACTAATTATTATTGGCACAGTTTTTTTCTGTATTTTTTGTGTTTTCTCTCTGAACTTGAAGAGAGGTATTTTTATCATCCTCAATGTTTATCACAGTGGTCGGTATTATAAGACACTTTCGCTTCTCACATCAGATATTTCTAAAGGTCAAAAAGGGGAGCAATCGGGCTCTAGTGAGTGTTCTTTCATTCACGGTACAGAAGAAGGGCCAAACTACCACCAAGGTCATAAAACTATCCCTGGAAATGCCAAAAACACCTACGAAAGCCTTGTCAAATATGTGAACTTGGGTGCCGAAATCTTTAGTAATACGACCCAGTGTTTCACTTGGCTTGGTATCTTGTTTTAATTTTACACTATTTACAGTACGAAGATAAGAGCATAACATTTCTCTAAGGATACTGCGCCTAATTACTCATTATTTGTCTACGTCATCTTGTGCACTCTGGAACGGTTTGCCCTTTGCCGTATCTCCTTTTTATAACAAACTCTCAAGTGCGGAATGTGAAAACACTTCGAGAACTAATTATAACAACTCCTTAACATTTTTTTTGGCGGGGGGTGTTAGGGGAGGCAAGCTGCGAACGTTTTTTTTTTTTTTCCTTTTCTTTTCTAGTCAGCCCTTGGTCTGCCTCCTCGTATAATTTTTTTTTTTTTTTTTTTTTTTGCTGGAGACAGTTGTGATCAATTACAAAACTTAGCTTCTGCACAAATAAAAAGTGGCTGGATTCTTCTCTGTCTTCACACCTTTTACCTATGTTCATATTGGGTCACTATTCTGGGGTTGTCTCTCGGGGTTAAGGACTAGATGGCGTCACGTGCTGCACTGGGGTTCAAACTACCTCGCCTGGCCCATAGCTTAAAGCTCTAACCCACTGGACCGCCGCGCCACACCACCATGCTATGCAGCTGGGTTGAACTAACTAACTAAGGGGGAGCATACACATCTAGAAGAATTCCATAACAGCTTTATTGGTAAGAAATGTCAGTGACGCCACTTAAAGCGCACAATAAATCTGAGTCTCATTCGGGAGCAAGAACTCTAACAATACAAAATAAATAACAGTACAGCCATACACGTATACAACGCGCAATAAATCCGTTCCGTGCAGCGCGTTGCTTTGCCCATAAGAATGCTTGCCCGGTCCCGCTTACATGTATACGACGCGCCACAAATAGGGTACGTTCAGCAGGAGTCCTTGTCACTCACCAGCGAGCGTGGCTCCGCTGAGGCAGGAGCAACTTAAGTAGACGGGTGAAGACACGAAGCGCGCCCTGGCCCGGCATGTTCACGTAATCCCAACCGTACCCACTGGGTCCTCTGCAGAAAAAGGGAGCCTCAGCTGACGTCCTTGGACATGTCAAGATCTAGAGGGACGTCAGATAAGGAAGAAAAATCAAGTATACTTAAGGCAAATGATTTCGAGTTGCAATACCTCAAATTATGAACCGAATGAGGCAAGATGCACCGAGTTTTTACTGATATCTCTTTTTTTCTGGCTTTCTCTTAATGGAAAAATATAAATTCCCGAACCGCACTCAGCACCTCAGTGGAGAGTTTAAGTTGCTATCGAAATGATTCTCTCTCGGGGCCCACGCTGCGAGGAGGATTAAAAACGTGCCTTGGCCCTACACGATGCACCCAGCAAGATTCGTGATTACATTTGTGTGTGGCTGGTTGTGTATTTAAATATTTTTCTCTGTATATTACTATGTATATATGAGACTCTATATCATTCTATTTACCTGTTTCTGTTTATTATTATCTATCAATTTTTATACGTTTCAACTTATCTATTTATGTTTACTTTTCAAACAATCACTTATATACAGCTATCTATAAAGAGTCATCCATCTCGCTAAACGTCTAAATTCATGTTCTTTTAACTTTGGGGCAACATGCGTAGTTACATACAAAAAAACTCTTGATTAAACTAATAGCTACTACTCACTTCCAGCTCAAAAAAATAACTAGGTCACTATGTACATGAATTCCCTTTCCCAAAGTATCCCAAATACATCATCACGGTTTTTGGGGGCCAACTACACTTTCTTCGCCTATAAGCATGTTGCGAACCTCTTTTCAGCACTTGGTATGTCTTCCTATACTGTAAAATAGCGAAACAATACAAAAATGGCCCTCGTAACCTTTACTACATAAGAAGAAGTAAATGTTAAGGGTTTTCGCAACTGTCAAGGCTCATAAAATTGTCAAACAAAGAGCAAGAAGTCGAACCGGGAATGTACAAATACTATAAGAAACAAAGTCTATAACCCCGACACATTTAAGGTACAAATAATTAGAGGTAGAGGAAAAGGTAGAAACAAAATCAATGCAATAAACTTGGTCTCCCTAATTAAGAGAGTCGAGCAAAAATATATGTTTCTCCACAGGCATGCGATGGTTTATCTAACACCAACTCCCCACTGGTCAACAAGGGAGAGAGGCCCTAAAGAAAAAAAAATAGGTAATTTCGATACTTTTTCTCTTGACACAAACAATGAGGTCAAGGAAAGGACTTCAACACGTGCCCACTACCATTTGCATACCTTGATCTTACGTAACAAACAGCTTCGAAGTGATGCCATTCTGGTGAGTGACGAAAGAACAAAAGGGAAGATTAGACGACCCGTGAAAAAAGTGGTACGATATTATTGAACAAACGACCCTGCACACACACACACACACACACACACACACACACACACACACACACACACACAATCAAGGCCAGTCATTTGAAGATTTAGCTGACGTTTCCGTGTGTGTGTGTGTGTGTGTGTGTGTGCTGTCACCACGACGTGTGTAGTGAGCACGTGTAGAACCTTCAAGGACGTTCTCGTATCACATGGACTCATCTCTCCCGAATGTGACATAAGGGACACGCCTTTCACGGGTCGTAGGCATAAGTCGATAAAACTAATCACACTCATTTATAATTTGTGTGCTTGTTGTATTTTAAGATGTTTATTTTACCACTCTGCCCCTACATTTCTCTTGTTCATATTCTCTGGTCCTTTTCCTCTTTCATCACTTTCATCTTCATGATCACTCTCCCGGCGTTACAGGTGTCTGGGGGCTGATGAACAGGTATCTTACAGTGTCCTCACTCCTCCCTCTCTACCTGCTTCGCCTCCTATAATAATAATGAGGCTAAGAGTGGACTTGGACATCTTTATTATCCTGGAAGTGTCTGGTCAGCGGGGTTAACTGTGCGCCATTCCTCCGAGGAGTGCGTGGCCTAACGCATTGCTGCTATTTCGCTATGGCACGCTGAAAATGTTTTCTTCTCTCTTTTATTTGCCTCTTCCACATTCCAATGAGTGTCGAAAGAGGCTACGACGCATCCTGGTAATTAACACAGACACATGATAAATTCCGTGTGTGATATCATCTCGTGGAAGTCATCTTACTCATCGCCCTTCTCTTTAACGCTACGAAACATAGGCAGGGAGGAGGCTGATTTATGAACGTGCTAATCAGGATGGAAGCTGTTTTGACCCACCTAAAAACCGCGCGGTGGACGATTGGATATTGGAGAGAGACAGAAACGCATGCTGGTTAACCACACCACACCACGGAACGAAGGACGCCGACACATCTTATATAATCAGAAGGGAATTGTACAGACCCATCCCCCCGCTGAGCGAAGGTTAGGATACAGCAGGAGAAGCGAGAAGGGATTTTTTTCTTGACTAAGCGTCACGACACAACCATTAGCTTAGCAAATCGCATTATCTCTATAAAAACAAAACTCTGACAGGAACACGAGCCGCCATTAATCACACAAGGTCGATAGCATTCCCTTCTTCTTAATGTAGACACGATACGTAACTTGAATTCGTCTTAGGAGGCATAAGGACGATGGTGTTTGTGTTGCTAGTAGTGGTGGTGGCTATGGTGGTGGTGGTGGTAGGCCTGGATAATGGTGGTTGTTTTCATTGTTATGGTGATGGGGATGGCGGCTGTTGTGAATAATGTTGTTTTTGTTGTTGTTTGTTTACAGCAAGGGAGGCAGTTCAAGGGGTAAAGACAAACAATATATAAATAAAACGGACTCTATATGCACCCCGAAAAAAAAAAAAAAACGAGGCCAGGAGAGTCAAGTGATGGTGGTTGTAAAGTGTAATTGTGGTGATGGTGTGAAGCGAGGAAGTGTTAAGTGTCTAGTGTGTAGTGTAGTAAACGTAAGGAAAAAAAAGGAGGTGCCGGTAATGAGGGTTTAGTTATTAGTGGTCGTGATGGTCGTGGTGGTGGTAACCGTGCTGGTAGTTATGGTGGCCCTGGTGGTGTTTATTACAGTGATCGTGAACAATAATAGTGGTGATGAAGGTAGCGGTGGTGGCCCTGGTGGTGGTGGTGGTGGCCCTGGTGGTGTTTATTACAGTGATTGTGAACAATAATAGTGGTAATGAAGGTAGTGGTGGTGGTGGTGGCCCTGGTGGTGTTTATTACAGTGATTGTGAACAATAATAGTGGTAATGAAGGTAGTGGTGGTGGTGGTGGTGGCCCTGGTGGTGTTTATTACAGTGATTGTGAACAATAATAGTGGTAATGAAGGTAGTGGTGGTGGTGGTGGTGGTGGCCCTGGTGGTGTTTATTACAGTGATCGTGAACAATAATAGTGGTAATGAAGGTAGTGGTGGTGGTGGTGGTGGTGGCCCTGGTGGTGTTTATTACAGAGGTCGTGAACAATAGTGGTAATGAAGGTAGTGGTGGTGGTGGTGGCCGTGGTGGTGTTTATTACTGTGATTGTGAAAAATAATTGTGGTAATGATGGTGGTGGTGGTGGTGGTGGTGGTGGTGTTTATTACAGTGATTGTGAAGAATAATAGTGGTAATGAAGGTGGTGGTGGTGGTGGTGGTGGCCCTGGTGGTGTTTATTACAGTGATTGTGAACAATAATAGTGGTAATGAAGGTAGTGGTGGTGGTGGTGGTGGGGCCCTTGTGGTGTTTATTACAGTGATGGTGAACAATAATAGTGGTAATGAAGGTTGTGGTGGTGGTGGTGGTGGCCCTGGTGGTGTTTATTACACTGATTGTGAGCAATAATAGTGGTCATGAAGGTAGTGGTGGTGGTGGTGGTGGTGGTGGTGTTTATTACAGTGATTGTGAACAATAATAGTGGTAATGAAGGTAGTGGTGGTGGTGGTGGTGGCCCTGGTGGTGGTGTTTATTACAGTGATTGTGAACAATAATATTGGTAATGAAGGTAGCGGTGGTGGTGGTGGTGGTGGTGGTGTTTATTACAGTGATTGTGAACAATAATAGTGGTGATGAAGGTAGTGGTGGTGGTGGTGGTGGTGGCCCTGGTGGTGTTTATTACAGTGATTGTGAACAATAATAGTGGTAATGAAGGTAGTGGTGGTGGTGGTGGTGGCCCTGGTGGTGTTTATTACAGTGATCGTGAACAATAATATTGGTAATGAAGGTAGTGGTGGTGGTGGTGGTGGCCCTGGTGGTGTTTATGACAGTGATTGTGAACAATAATAGTGGTAATGAAGGTAGTGGTGGTGGTGGTGGTGGCCCTGGTGGTGTTTATTACAGTGATCGTGAACAATAATATTGGTAATGAAGGTAGTGGTGGTGGTGGTGGTGGCCCTGGTGGTGTTTATTACAGTGATTGTGAACAATAATAGTGGTAATGAAGGTAGTGGTGGTGGTGGTGGTGGCCCTGGTGGTGTTTATTACAGTGATCGTGAACAATAATAGTGGTAATGAAGGTAGTGGTGGTGGTGGTGGTGGCCCTGGTGGTGTTTATTACAGTGATCGTGAACAATAATATTGGTAATGAAGGTAGTGGTGGTGGTGGTGGTGGTGGTGGTGTTTATTACAGTGATCGTGAACAATAATAGTGGTAATGAAGGTAGTGGTGGTGGTGGTGGTGGTGGCCCTGGTGGTGTTTATTACAGTGATCGTGAACAATAATAGTGGTAATGAAGGTAGTGGTGGTGGTGGTGGTGGTGGTGTTTATTACAGTGATCGTGAACAATAATAGTGGTAATGAAGGTAGTGGTGGTGGTGGTGGTGGTGGTGGTGGTGTTTATTACAGTGATCGTGAACAATAATAGTGGTAATGAAGGTAGCGGTGGTGGTGGTGGTGGTGGTCGTGTTTATTACAGTGATCGTGAACAATAATAGTGGTAATGAAGGTAGTGGTGGTGGTGGTGGTGGCCCTGGTGGTGTTTATTACAGTGATCGTGAACAATAATAGTGGTAATGAAGGTAGCGGTGGTGGTGGTGGTGGTGGTGGTGTTTATTACAGTGATTGTGAACAATAATAGTGGTAATGAAGGTAGCGGTGGTGGTGGTGGTGGTGGTGGTGGCCCTGGTGGTGTTTATTACAGTGATTGTGAACAATAATAGTGGTAATGAAGGTAGTGGTGGTGGTGGTGGTGGTGGCCCTGGTGGTGTTTATTACAGTGATCTTGAACAATAATATTGGTGATGAAGGTAGTGGTGGTGGTGGTGGTGGTTGTGGTGGCCCTGGTGGTGTTTATTACAGTGATCGTGAACAATAATAGTGGTAATGAAGGTAGTGGTGGTGTTGGTGGTGGTGGTGTTTATTACAGTGATCGTGAACAATAATAGTGGTAATGAAGGTAGTGGTGGTGGTGGTGGTGGTGGCCCTGGTGGTGTTTATTACAGTGATTGTGAACAATAATAGTGGTAATGAAGGTAGTGGTGGTGGTGGTGGTGGCCCTGGTGGTGTTTATTACAGTGATTGTGAACAATAATAGTACAAAATAGTACCAATAATAGTACCAATAATAGTACCAAGACCCCATAATGACACAGTTAATTGAGAGACATTGAATTTAACGACGGTAATAAAAACAGTGCCGACGGTGATGATGGCGTTGGTGGTGAGAGCGGGCATGATGGTGATAAGAACAATAAAATAGGAGAGTCTGGTCAACTTCATCACCGGCGCCATGTTGTTGCCAAAAGAACCGGGCGAATTTCAAACTGATTTTTTTTTTTTTCTTACGCCGGTAGGCTTCTTCCCGGTGGATCCTGATGGTCGGCCCAAGGCTTCATCCCGGTGGGGCCTGATGGTCGGCCCAGCCCGTTCTGGCGCAGGCGAGTGTTTATAGTGGCACCATCTTGCATTGGCTCATTCTGTCCTCCCGGAGCTCATCTTTAATCCTAGAATCTAGAGTCCGGGTTGATAGTTGGTCTTCTGGACAGCATGTGGGTAGTTTTAAGCCACTCGGCGGCGGCTGAAAATTCCCAGCATGGTGGCACCGGGCGAATTCGCGTCCTCCTGAACGCGGTGCCGTCACGCTATCCATTCAGCCACCGCCTCCCCAAACAGTACAGTAGTGTTTTTTTTGTGTGTGCTCAAGGTATCGTCAGGGTCTCGTAGAAGTACCCAGAACACCAAAAAACTCTACTATGGCAGCTTCCGTTAGTATTTCGCACGGCTCTATTGGTAAAAACATGGCGCTTGTGAGATGAAATTGGCTAAACTCTCCTGTTATTTGGCTCTGGTGATGAGGTGTGAGAAGTGAGTGAGAAGTGAGAATCTTTAGCTCTGGTGATGAGGTGTGAGTGAGAAGTGAGAATCTTTGGCTCTGGTGATGAAGTGTGTGAAGTGAGTGAAAAGTGAGAATCTTTGGCTCTGGTGATGAGGTGTGAGAAGTGAGAATATTTGGCTCTGGTGATGAGGTGTGAAAAGTGAGTGAGAAGTGAGAATCTTTGGCTCTGGTGATGAGGTGTGAGTGAGAAGTGAGAATCTTTGGCTCTGGTGATGAGGTGTGAGTGAGAAGTGAGAAGTGAGAATCTTTGGCTCTGGAGATGAAGTGTGAGTGAGAAGTGAGAATCTTTGGCTCTGGTAATGAAGTGTGAGAAGTGAGTGAGAAGTGAGAATCTTTGGCTCTGGTGATGAAGTGTGAGAAGTGAGTGAGAAGTGAGAATCTTTTGCTCTGGTGATGAGGTGTGAGAAGTGAATGAGAAGTGAGAATCTTTGGCTCTGGTGATGAGGTGTGAGAAGTGAGTGAGAAGTGAGAATCTTTGGCTCTAGTGATGAGGTGCGAGTGAGAAGTGAGAATCTTTGGCTCTGGTGATGAGGTGTGAGAAGTGAGAATCTTTGGCTCTGATGATGAGGTGTGAGTGAGAAGTGAGAATCTTTGGCTCTGGTGATGTTTGAGTGAGAAGTGAGAATCTTTGGCTCTGGTGATGAAGTGTGAGTGAGAAGTGAGAATCTTTGACTCTGGTGATAAAGTGTGAGAAGTGAGTGAGAAGTGAGAATCTTTGGCTCTGGTGATGAAGTGTGAGTGAGAAGTGAGAATCTTTGGCTCTGGTGATGAAGTGTGAGTGAAAAGTGAGAATCTTTGGCTCTGGTGATGAAGTGTGAGAAGTGAGTGAGGAGTGAGAATCTTTGGCTCTGGTGATGAAGTGTGAGTGATAAGTGAGTGAGAAGTGAGAATCTTTGGCTCTCTTGATGAGGTGTGAGAAGTGAGTGAGAAGTGAGAATCTTTGGCTCTGGTGATGAGGTGTGAGTGAGAAGTGAGTGAGAAGTGAGAATCTTTGGCTCTGGTGATGAGGTGTGAGAAGTGAATGAGAAGTGATAATCTTTGGCTCTGGTGATGAGGTGTGAGAAGTGAATGAGAAGTGATAATCTTTGGCTTTGGTGATGAAGTGTGAGTGAGAAGTGAGAATCTTTGGCTCTGGTGATGAGGTGTGAGAAGTGAATGAGAAGTGAGAATCTTTGGCTCTGGTGATGAAGTGTGAAAAAGAGAGTGAGAAATGAGAATCTTTGGCTCTGGTGATGAAGTGTGAGAAGTGAGTGAGAAGTGAGAATCTTTAGCTCTGGTGATGAAGTGTGAGAAGTGAGTGAGAAGTGAGAATCTTTGGCTCTGGTGATGAGGTGTGAGTGAGAAGTGAGAATCTTTGGCTCTGGTGATGAGGTGTGAGTGAGAAGTGAGAATCTTTGGCTCTGTTGATGAGGTGTGAGTGAGAAGTGAGAATCTTTGGCTCTGGTGATGAGGTGTGAGTGAGAAGTGAGAATCTTTGGCTCTGGTGATGAGGTGTGAGAAGTGAATGAGAAGTGAGAATCTTTGGCTGTGGTGATGAGGTGTGAGTGAGAAGTGAGAATCTTTGGCTCTGGTGATGAGGTGTGAGTGAGAAGTGAGAATCTTTGGCTCTGGTGATGAGGTGTGAGTGAGAAGTGAGAATCTTTGGCTCTGGTGAGGAGGTGTGAGAAGTGAATGAGAAGTGAGAATTTTTGGCTCTGGTGATGAAGTGTGAGAAGTGAGTGAGAAGTGAGAATCTTTGGCTCTGGTGATGAAGTGTGAGTGAGAAGTGAGAATCTTTAGCTCTGGTGATGAAGTGTGAGAAGTGAGTGAGAAGTGAGAATCTTTGGCTCTGGTGATGAAGTGTGAGTGAGAAGTGAGAATCTTTGGCTCTGGTGATGAGATGTGAGTAAGAAGTGAGAATCTTTGGCTCTGGTGATGAAGTGTGAGTGAGAAGTGAGAATCTTTGGCTCTGGTGATGAGATGTGAGTAAGAAGTGAGAATCTTTGGCTCTGGTGATGAGGTGTGAGTGAGAAGGGAGAATCTTTGGCTCTGGTGATAAAGGTGTGAGTGAGAAGTGAGAATCTTTGGCTCTGGTGATGAGGTGTGAGTGAGAAGTGAGAATCTTTGGCTCTAGTGATGAAGTGTGAGTGAGAAGTGAGAATCTTTGGCTCTGGTGATGAGGTGTGAGAAGTGAGAATCTTTGGCTCTGGTGATGAGGTGTGAGTGAGAAGTGATAATCTTTGGCTCTGGTGATGAGGTGTGAGTGAGAAGTGAGAATCTTTGGCTCTGGTGATGAGGTGTGAGAGTGAGTGAGAAGTGAGAATCTTTGGCTCTGGTGATGAGGTGTGAGAAGTGAGTGAGAAGTGAGAATCTTTGGCTCTGGTGACGAGGTGTGAGAAATAAGACGTGATAATCTTTGGCTCTGGTGATGAAGTGTGAGAAGTGAAGAGAAACAAGTCTGCGTCTGTCTGTAGTGATGGCTTCATAGACTTGAGTTGCCGAAATATCCTACCCCCGTTACGCCCTAGGAGGTGCATGGCCGACCGCTTAGTCATTCCTGTTCCCTGTCAGCCAAGGCGAATTTGTGTGTCACGCCGAGCACGTGTTTCCCTTGTAAGACGATCCCGGTGAGCACTGAGCCAGAATGGATGGACTCAGCTTAGTCATCTGACAAGCAGGGAACGTCCATTACGCCTCGTAAATATCTGACGGTTTCGCGCGATTATCGTGTGTGTATACTTGTTGGGCAAGCGTAACACACACACTCACACACAAAAAATACTCCCCTGGTGCTGACTAGGCTCTGCTCTGCCAGGCGCCAGTGCGGTAGGCTGAAGTGTAATAATGCTCGCCTAGGCCGAAGGACTTTTCAATTAATGTTCCCCTTGAGGAAGGAGAATGGAGTGCGTGGAGTGCGCAGTTGTAAAATTATTTGATGGCCCGGCAGTACTCAGAGATCCATAAATATGTAGCTACAAGCCTAAAACAGGAGGGCATAGTGATCACGAGCCCAGCACGTGATGAGACTGTGCGTGAATCATACACACACACACACACACACACACACACACACACACACACACACACACACACACACACACACACACACTTTGAGACACACACCTGAGACTTGGTTGCGGATGGACGTGCCGAACAAGCTCTCTGATACTGGTATAGGAAACGACACTCTACAACTACCATGGATCTTGACGCTGTCAGTATATGAATATTAACGTCACTCTAAACCTCTTTATGTTGGTTTACGTGTACTAAGCTGGGCCGTGTGTGGACTTGTGCTGAATAAAAAGCTCGACAGCGGCAAGAGTGGCCTGCCAATGGGAAGATGTTCAAATTTGTGCAGAAGTGTCCTGCGGCTAAAACGAAAACTGCGGAATGTGTTGGTACGAAGTTAACGATGGAGATAAGCGTGCGAGATACAACATTGTGACTTGAGAGAGAGAGAGAGAGAGAGAGAGAGAGAGAGAGAGAGAGAGAGAGAGAGAGAGAGAGAGAGAGAGAGAGAGAGAGAGAGAGAGAGAGAGAGAGAGAGAGAGAGAGCCGTAGATGAAGTTAAAAAACGGCCAAACGAACAAACAAACGGTCAGATGCACAAACACGTGAAAAACAAACAAACGGACAGACGAAAAAACATTCCGACACTCAGATGAGATAACAGACGGACCAACAGAGACATAGAAAGACAGAAAACAGATTCATAAGCAAACAAACAGGTAGACAGAAACGGGGAGATAAGAGAGCAAGCGCCCATTGTAATATTAACTCATTTATCTCCCTTGTCGCTTTGTGAACTGTTTTGAGCATGTTGAGAGTTGATTGGGTCCGCGTTGGATCTGCCTGACGAGGTGTTGCTTGCGGGTGTCAAGAGCCTTGGGTTGGGGTGTTAATTTATTAAGCTTGATGATCCATCGGGAGGAAGTTGGTGAAATTGTGTTGTATGTTAATTGCTGCGTTTTCTTAATGACGAAGCAAAGCTGTGGGTTGTGAAATGCAACTACGTTCTGTTGTATTGTAAAATAATAATGATAATTTTGGTGTGTAGTGGTAGTAGTAGCTGTAGCAGTAACATTAAAATCAGCAGTGGAAACAGTAGCAAAGGCAGGAACATTGTGATTATGGTGGTAACTGTGGAGGCAATACTAATTATAACTGTACTAATTCACTAACTAACTGCAATACTAACTGTACTAATTCACTAACTGACTGCAATACTAACTCTTCTAATTCACTAACTGACTGCAATACTAACTCTACTAATTCACTAACTAACTGCAATACTAACTCTACTAATTCACTAACTAACTGCAATACTAACTCTACTAATTCACTAACTAACTGCAATACTAACTCTACTAATTCACTAACTAACTGCAATACTAACTCTACTAATTCACTAACTAACTGCAATACTAACTGTACTAATTCACTAACTAACTGCAATACTAACTCTACTAATTCACTAACTAACTGCAATACTAACTCTACTAATTCACTAACTAACTGCAATACTAACTCTACTAATTCACTAACTAACTGCAATACTAACTCTACTAATTCACTAACTAACTGCAATACTAACTCTACTAATTCACTAACTAACTGCAATACTAACTCTACTAATTCACTAACTGCAATACTAACTCTACTAATTCACTATTGTTTTAAGCAAACCACTCATTCCTATTTCTAACAAGTCATAAAGCAATGTCCACTAGATAACATAGACAACCCAGCAAGTTTTCAAAATACAATCTTTCTTCCTTTTCTGCATTTCTTCCTATACCTACAAATACAACATAAACAATCCAGAACGTTTTCAAACACTTAAATTTATTTCCCATTAACAGTCCTTCCTCTGCTTGCCGGCCCCCATCATCCCTCCCTTCCCCTTGGCGGCAGGCTGCTCCTTCACAAGTTCCCACTCTTCATCTTCGTGCTACATATCTTCCCACGCCTGCCGGCCACCCTTAACCTTTTCTTCCCTTGGGCGGGCAGGATGCTCTTTTTCTCTATCCTTGCATACCCCCCTCCTACACGTGACTCTCCCCCGTGAGTGCTGTCCTTTCATCCTCCACCTTTGATTAGATAGTTAGTGTAGCTTGTCACAAACAGCCTCGTAAGGACCAGCAGGTCTGCTGCTGTTTGTTCTTCCTTTGTGTTTCTTTGTGTGACCTTCTCTTCCCCTTGGCGGCAGGCTGCTCCTCGCCGCTCGGCCTCACTACCGGCGACGTCCTGGACTGGCAGATCTCCGCCTCGTCGTCCTACCCGGCGACGTGGGACGCGGGCTGCCAGGTCAAGTACGCCCGCCTGCACCAGCCCAATGGCCGGGCGTGGTGTGCCGGCAGGAGGGCCGCCGGCGAGTGGGTCCTCGTGGATCTCGGTGTGCCGGCCAAGGTAAGAATTAGTAGATTGACCCTTGACCCGGTAGCAGCGACGGGCCAAATTTGTGCCATGACAGAAACCCCTAAAAATAGATGATACGTAAACTGATCACAAATGCTTTGATATATATTATGAAATGGTTTGCGTGAGTGATGCTTTTTCTCATTTTTCTCGCTTAGAGGGACCATTAAGAAACATGATCCCCGCTGCTACCGGGTTGAGAGCAAATCCATATCCTGCCGCGTGTGCACTAGTGTCCTACAATCTGATGTGCCGCAGTTAAATATTTTGTTTTTTTATCTCTATTACCATTCTTGTTTTCGTTCACAGTATCAATAGCGTTTTACATTATTGCATCTATAGCAGGTATCGTAAACATAATTTTAGTTGGGTGCAGGTCTATTAAAGTGTATTATGAAAGGCTGTCATTATATTTTATCTCTATTACCATTCTTGTTTTCGTTCACAGTATCAATAGCGTAGTACATTATTGCATCTATAGCAGGTATCGTAAACTTAGTCGGGTGCAGGTCTATTAAAGTGTATCATGAAAGGCTGTCATTGTTCTTTATTCAAATTTCCAGGTATAATAAACGAACCGGGCCGAAATATTTAATGCGCACGCCTGTATACCTGAATGGCGTCACGTATCCACTGAGATATAGAAACTGCAATAATAAATGTCGGCCCAGGTGGGTTAAGCTTTTTGATTTATTGCCTCGTCTAGAACGTTTGTGGGTAGCAGTTGCCTCTTTCGCGGCGTCCAGGTGGTCATGTTTTTGAGGAGAAACTGTAACCTTGCCGAGTCACCTGCCGTAAAGGGAAAAAAAAGCGTCGTCTCTGTTAACCGTGGTCAAGGATTACATGGTGCTGCTATGAGTCAGCAGAAAGCTTGCCTCGTGTACACGCTTGTATCGCTTCCCACTCGGCGGCCGCGAACACCAGAAGCCACTAGACGAGGGGCTGGGCGTCCGCTTCCAATTCTTTGTGTTGGGAAAAAAAAAAAGATCGGGCTTCAAAATTTACTAATGTTTCTCAGATACGCTTGCTGCTTTCTAGTTCTGACGCCTGCAGTGTTAGCTCTTTCTGCGCTGGCTTTGTCGCTGGGCAGAGAAATGTTGCTTGCCTGTGGCTCCATATTATCCAAACTGATAGCCATAAATATCCTCAAACTCGAATACCCCCAAAATTTCAGCAACTCTAACTTTTCTAAATTGTTGAAAACCACACGACGTTAAACGACCTTTAGGAATATCATATTGTTCAAAGACCGCTGAAAATTAACGCAACTTTAATGAAGCAATATTTTTAGCAGTTTCTCTGATCGTCATATTCTGTTGTCTTGAAATGTTCCAGGTAGGAGAGAGTTTCACTTTCGTTCATTTTTCCTTTCCCTTTTTCAGTGTCGCATCGAAATGTATCCTTGTTCAGTTTGACCATGGCTGCCACTGAGTCTGTTCTTCCACTCTCTGTAGGTGACCGGCCTCCAAACGCAGGGCAAAGGGGACGACGAGGAGTGGGTGACGTCCTTCGAGCTTTCCTACTCCCTAGACGCCTACCACTGGCACTACGCTCGAGACATCTACAACAACAAAAAGGTAAGTGTGTATTCGCTCATAGTTGGGTTGGTGTGCGTTGTTTGGTATGTGGCGTCACTGAGCAGCCTCCCCTGACCCGCAGCCATTCGTCCGAGACGAGAACACAGACTGACGCGCCCCAAGGATACTGTTCTGGCGAGGGGGGAATGTTGTCATGCCTGGCTGCTCATGAGCCGCCGCGTACAGCACATGGGCCGGCCCTGAGCCAGGCTAGATGTAGATTTGGTAATCTTTTGCGACAATGTCCGTCCGTGCGGGCGCGTACACACACACACACACACACGCACACCGTGGCGGTGGCTGTGGTGGTGATGGTGGTGCTCATGTAGAGTGCGGGGCGGGGGGAGCGGTCGGGCTCTTGCTTCGACCAACCTTTGCTGGTGCCGCATGGGGGAAAGCTTGGTCCCTGAGCAGCAAAGTGTCTAAAGGCCCATTTTGCAGCAATAGATGTAATCTCCTCAGGCGGACAGGTCAGGCCTTGAACTTAGCATGATGTCCCTCTTCAGAGCTTGGTTTCTGGCACCCAGTTTTCACCAGCCTTCCAGGGCCTTACGCCACGTATGGGCATATACAGTACATAAGAACATAAGAACATAAGAACGCAGGAGTCTGCAAGAGGCCGGTAGGCCTGTACGAGCCAGCTCCTTTGACCCTAAGCTCCCGTGTATCTAACCCCACCTAATATCGCTATCCATGAATTTATCTAGTCTATTTTTGAATGTGACAATTGTATTGGCACTCACCACATGACTGCCAAGCCTATTCCACTCATCCACCACCCTATTAGTAAACCAATTTTCGCCTATGTCCCTGTTGAATCTGAATTTATCCAGTTTAAACCCGTTACTTCGTGTCCTACCCGGTTCTCTTACCAACAAAACCTTATGAATGTCTCCCTTATTAAAGCCCTTCATCCATTTATAAACCTCGATCATGTCTCCACGCACCCTTCGCCTTTCTAGAGAATGCAAGTTTAACTGTTTGAGTCTTCCCTCGTATGGCAAGTTTCTCAACCCCTGAATCATCTTAGTCATCCTCCTCTGCACCGATTCTAACATTTTGATATCCATTCTATAGTAGGGTGACCAGAACTGAACCGCATAGTCAAGATGAGGTCTAACTAATGCTAAATATAGTTTGAGGAAGACTTCGGGGCTTCTGTTGCTTACGCTCCTTGAAATAAATCCCAGTACCCTATTAGCTCGATTTCTAGCTTGAATGCATTGTGCCCTTGGACGGAGATCAGAGCTCACTAAGACCCCTAAATCCCTCTCGCACCCAGACCTACTTATGAGAGTGTCATTTAAGCAATAGTTATGTGAGGGGTTGTTCCTACCTACACTCAGAATACTGCACTTCCCTACATTGAACTCCATCTGCCATTTATCCGCCCAGTCATATAATCTGTTGAGTTCACCTTGGAGAATACTAGCGTCCTGATCCGACTCAATTACTCTACCGATCTTAGTATCATCTGCAAATTTACTAACATCACTACTAATTCCTGTGTCTAAGTCATTGATATAAATAATAAACAAAAGTGGACCTAATACCGAACCTTGTGGGACCCCACTCGTAACACATCCCCAGTCAGATCTTTTACCATTGACTTGCACTCTTTGCTTCCTATTGCTAAGCCACGCCCTGACCCAGTTCAAAACTTTACCCTCTACTCCGTGAGCCTGTAATTTAAGCAACAGTCGTTGGTGAGGAACTTTGTCAAACGCTTTACTAAAATCAAGATAGATTACATCATAATTTTCATCTCTGTCAACCGCCTCAAATACTTTATTGTAGAAGGACAAGAGATTGGTGAGGCATGACCTACCTTTTGTGAACCCATGCTGCGAGTCGTGAATTAAGCTATGTTTCTCTAAATGCTCCCGAATGTTCCTGGCTATTATGGACTCCAGCATCTTCCCTATAACCGATGTTAAGCTAATTGGGCGATAGTTTGAAGCAACTGACCTGTCCCCTTTTTAAAAATCGGCGTCACATTAGCTACTTTCCATAGGCTCGGCACATAGCCAGTATTTACCGACATCTTAAAGATGTCGGTTAGTGGGTCACTGATTATATCACCTAGCTCCTTTAATACCCTCGGAAATATCCCGTCAGGACCTGGCGACTTGTTCTTCTTAAGCTTATCTATCTCATCCTGAACTACTTGCCTGGTAATGATTATATCCCTCAATTTATCGCCATCCCCGCCCTCGTACACCTGAACTCTTTCCGGTATAGTCGTTCGATCCTCCTGTGTGAATACTGAAAGGAAGTAGTCGTTCAACAATGTGCTCATATTTTCGTAATTTTCTACTAGCTCCCCTGTGTTTGTTTTCAGCGGTCCAATTTTCTCCCGTGTTTTTGTTCTATACATCTGAAAGAAGCCCTTAGGATTACTTTTCGCCTCATTTGCTACTTTGATCACATAGTTCCTTTTTGATATCCTGGTGTTTTTCTTAACTAATCTAGATAGTTCGACGTACCGGCCCCTAAGATGTGTTTCCCCATTCTTTATTTTCTGATAAATTCCCTTCTCTAACCCAATCTCGTGTTTTAGTCCACGAGTCATCCACTTAGGATCATTGTTTTCTTTTCTAAGTGTTCGCTGTGGTATATGCTGTTCTTGCCCCTCTACTATTACTCTAACTAAATTATTGTAAGACATTTCTACCTGGTTCTCCTGGCTCTCCAATCCGCAGTTCTGGCCCTCATGAATCCCTAAATTATCCAAGTTTACCCCTTCAAGATGTCTTCGAAGCCCCTCGTAGTTTGCTCTTCTAAAATCTGGCACTAACACTGGGTTTGGTTCGCGGGTTACCGCCCAGTCTAAGCTAAAACGAACCGTTCTGTGATCACTATTTCCTAACTCTCCGCCCACCTCCAACTCACGTAGCAAGTTCCCATTATTGGTTAGGACTAAGTCTAATATGTTATCTCCTCTGGTAGGCTCAGTAACTACCTGCTTAAGGAAATTATCTTGTATATACCCGTATACCTGACGACATAAGTGCAGTTGAAGCACCGCAGAGGCTCCGGGTTAGTCTTCTGACGGAGAATGTACTTTAAAAGCCTAAGTCAAAGGACTATGGGAGGGAATCTCCAGCTGGAACGTCACCTCCGCCTGCCGCATTGGCTCTGAGTGACATTGACCTGCCTTGTACGTACACCTCAGTGCGAAGCTGACGAACGGGTCCTCCAAGATGGGGTCAAAGGACTGGTGCCGGGATACCGTAAAACTACGTCCCGAGACCTGCCCTCCTTCTCATAAGGGTTGATGGCCAACTGATTATCCCTCGCCAAACGAGCGAGGGAGAAGGCGGTCTCCTCGTCAAGGGTTTTGATAAGACCGAACCAAATTGCTTCTGCATCCTGATCTGTGAAGGTTTGAACATTCCCTCTTCAGCCTCCGATGCTGTCATCGTAGCGGTAGCAGACTATCTGATAGACCCAGTAATCTGACGCAGGTCCTGGCGGCAAAGCGCGATGGTGTCCTTCTCGAGGCGGGTTCAGTCCTCCTATTTTCCGACAAGAGGGAAGAGGTTGAGGTGCATCCATGGGGCGCCGCGGGCCACGGAGCGGCAGGGAAGGGGGAGGGCTTGTTTCCGTACTTTATCATGTTTTATCCGTTCCCTCTTACCTATCTTGCTATCAAAATAACCACTCAACTCTAACGACTCGCTGAAAATGATGATCTTCTTGATTAGTAACGGTAAGATACATCACGCTGGCAGGGATGGGCATTGTATTCATACCTCTTCTGTTCCTAAAATTATCGTATGAAATGAACGTTGCTAACTGTAAATATCGCCTGTCCGATTTCATAATACATGTTATGGTGTAAAATTTACTTTCTTAGATGGCTACAGGTAGGTGAACGAGAGTTACTTTTGCAGGGACGTCTGGTCATTCGGCCTCTACCGAGATAGGGTGGGGCGGGGCGCCTCTCTGCACCTTTTTTGCCTTTCCTGTTTTGTTGGCGGCAGTTATCTGTGAGTTGAGGCTCAATGGTTCCTCTTCTTGGACGTGGTATTTGTTTTGTTGGCGGCAGTTATCTGTGTGTTGAAGCTCAATGGTTCCTCTTCTTGGCCGTGGTATTTGTTTTGTTGGCGGCAGTTATCTGTGTGTTGAAGCTCAATGGTTCCTCTTCTTGGCCGTGGTATTTGTTTTGTTGGTGGCAGTTATCTGTGTGTTCAAGCTCAATGGTTCCTCTTCTTGGCCGTGGTATTTGTTTTGTTGGTGGCAGTTATCTGTGTGTTCAAGCTCAATGGTTCCTCTTCTTGGCCGTGGTATTTGTTTTGTTGGTGGCAGTTATCTGTGTGTTGAAGCTCAATGGTTCCTCTTCTTGGCCGTGGTATTTGTTTTGTTGGTGGCAGTTATCTGTGTGTTGAGGCTCAATGGTTCCTCTTCTTGGCCGTGGTGTTTGTTTTGTTGGTAGCAGTTATCTGTGTGTTGAAGCTCAATGGTTCCTCTTTTTGGCCGTGGTATTTGTTTTGTTGGTGGCAGTTATCTGTGTGTTGAAGCTCAATGGTTCCTCTTCTTGGCCGTGGTGTTTGTTTTGTTGGTGGCAGTTATCTGTGTGTTGAAGCTCAATGGTTCCTCTTCTTGGCCGTGGTATTTGTTTTGTTGGTGGCAGTTATCTGTGTGTTGAAGCTCAATGGTTCCTCTTCTTGGCCGTGGTGTTTGTTTTGTTGGTGGCAGTTATCTGTGTGTTGAGGCTCAATGGTTCCCCTTCTTGGCCGTGGTATTTGCTCTGGGGCCTCCAGCAGGATGGGTCAAGTGGCGCCTCTCCCGCAACTTGCTGTAGGCGACCCTGGAGTGACTTTGATTTGTATGATGCACCGCGTAATGATAATCTTAAGAATTAAATCGCTGTCAAGATTCATCCGATTAGCTCCTACATGAAGCAGTTGATGTATAGAAGCTCCAAAAATGACTTGCTTAGCGCGAAGGATCTCGGTCGTGTACAAATTGCTCGTCTCGATGTAACTCATTAATTTAATAAGATCTCAGTCAACCACGTATTTGGCTCCTAATCGATGCTCAGTCAGTCATCCTGTGCTGTGTGTGTGTGTGTGTGTGTGTGTGTGTGTGTGTGTGTACATGAGTTATTAGTTTTATATTACAAAATAAGCAAAACTATTTTTTTTTCTCGTAATCAGCAAGTTTTTTTTTTTTCAAGTACAGATGCACTATTTTCAAGGTAGGAGTTTCATTTCTACAAATAGTTTTCCCATTACTGATATAACTCCCTGAAGAAGCCGTGGTATTGCGACACGGATGGCACAAACGAATTGGAAGATTTGGCAAATGTTCAATACCATTTACTCGTCCCTGGGTAGCCGTGGCAGCACATCTTGGCCAACTGTAACACTTCGCGAAGACTTAGAAAAATGTTTTAAAAATTGATGTAAATGAAGTGTTATGCAACAGTTCCAGGGTCGCCTCTAATTTTCCGAGGTGGAGTCTGTGCAGCGGGGGAAGGGTAACGAGAAGAAACATACTGTTACGTATATTCTTGTCCCTCCACACTTTTAGGATATCATAAAGAAAAAAAATAAAGTATTGAAATTAATGTTTGACTCCACTTTTGCTGCTACTGCCATAAGAGGGAACATTAAGGTTTGTTAGCTCGGTAGAAGGTCCAAGCCTCAGTGAAGGTCAGGACAGGGAGAGGCAGGTAGCGAGGCGTGTTAAATTGCGGCCTGTCATCCACGGCTATAGCTCCTCTCCGTCTCCTAAATGGTGTTGGCGTGACTTGCGTCACAACCCCTTAACATCCGGGCTCCAGGACCTCGTTTTTTGCAGGGCTCACCAGAAACGTACATCGGCCACTGCGCTCATATATACTGCTCAACTACTTACCTCCTGAGTCATCCCAGCAGCGGCAACACGTAGGGCCAGTAGTACAGTCCAATACACATGTTTGTAAGCTCCCCAACCAAACACAAAATACTGTAAAAGATCCCGGTAGTATATAGTGTTTGGCGTTGATATTAGGGAAGGAAACTTTAGAAAACCACACATCAGGAAATCTCATTATTAGTATTTGGTATTGAGTAGAAATAACACATCATTGTGGAGAACAGAGTTTGGTTCGGGCGCTTCAATGACTCCGTGCTGGAGTGTCGAACCGGCCCGTAGTTACCAACTCCCTCCTGTGCGTCTGTTTATCAATACACATCAACCTATCATCGCTCGAGTTGTCTTTAGGGTGTATAGTAGACCATCGTATACAAATTATTAGAAAATTCTGAACGACTTAGTCATTTAAATTTATACTTAATTATGTAGCGTGCCATTTTTGGTGAACGTTGAATAAACCTCACAAGAGTGGTGTAGGGGGCAGCATTTATAAAGTGTTTGATGCCCCAGTCCTCCGGCACAGTGATGGAGGGCGAGGGAGGGGCAGAATGAGGGTGGGCGGGGCAGCGGCGGCTTGTGGGGCTGTGTACCTGGAATCGGGGTTACCAAGACGGCCTCCTCAGCAGCCGGGTGAAGGGGCTGCGGTGGGGGTGGGGGGTGGGGGTGGTTGTCCTTGTGGAGTGTGGCTGGTGAGGCTGAGGCTGCTTTTGTCTTTTTCATTGGCTTCTTTCCATGTCTCAGTTTGTAGTAGGTTTCGTGATATACTTAACTCGTATATTCCTTAATGCATGTAATGTTGCGCCAATTTGAAAGAATATTTCGTCAGCAGATGCGAAAAAATATTGATTACTTTAATACAATGTAAAGAACATGTCTTGGTTTCACGAAAAGAATGGAGGGGCTAGTTGCCCGCTCTCTATATATTGGTTTATCAAAGAAGAATGTCAGCGAAGGGCTACTTAAGCACCATGAAGAGTATTTCCATATCATAGGAGGGTATAACAAATCTCCCCGAGACCTTCGGTGACGAGCCTGTAAGAAAGCTTTGTATACACCTGCGTACCTGCTTCTGATGCTTCATAAAAACACAATGTTTTATTCATAGAAACATTTTCTGAGAACCACGCGGCAAACTTACATTTTACTTATTCTCGTGCACTAAACACCATGATTAAACTTTTGTAGGAATAATTCAGCTGCGTGGAGAAGGAAAGAGGAGCTTCAAAGTAAAGCTTGCAGGTTTGGGTTGTCCTGTTTGTATTTTTTATAACAATTATCGGTTTATCGTTTAGTATCAAGTACAGGGTCTAGTGCAACTAAAAACACTGCTGTGCTCAGTGCGTCAGTGGGTGGGGATGTACCGCGCAGTCCTTGGCCCTGATAGGCTCAG
Source organism: Eriocheir sinensis (assembly GCF_024679095.1). Taxonomy (NCBI): domain Eukaryota; kingdom Metazoa; phylum Arthropoda; class Malacostraca; order Decapoda; family Varunidae; genus Eriocheir; species Eriocheir sinensis. The sequence goes on along the minus strand of NW_026111561.1, from coordinate 355,116 downwards.
CCCTTAGCCGCTACCTGCATGCAAAGCTATGGCGGAAAAGGCTGCGCTGAGAGCCCCACTTCTAAAGGTTTCTTGCTCGACGACACAAGGTATTCCCACTTGCATGGAGACATTACCGCGTTAAAAACAACGAATATGTTGTTCTGTGCTCAAAACGAGTATCGATCGCATGATCAGACCATGGTGAATGACACACACACACACACACACACTGTTGTCTTACATACGGGCATCTAGTGAAGTCTTGACTTTCGCGAGCAGACTTTGGGCTGTCAGGGAGGGGCGGCGCTGCGTGGCTGTGGTGCCATCACCCACACTCCTCAGACCGTTCAGCACAGTCTGGTATCGAGGTTTAGAATGGATATATAATTATATAGTGCAGTTTTTTAAGGGAATATGGCGCTGTGGCTCGACACCTTTTTCTTTCGTATTATTGAAGCGAAAGCATTTTGGGATAGTGTTGTAAAAAGAGATTGCATAGGGTCAATAGGACAAAATAGCTTTCATAATTAAAAGAAATATATAAAAAAAGTCATGGAAAAAAAATCCACAGGTTCGATGATTTATTTGTTAGGAATATTTAAAACTACATGGCACGACAAGCTTGACCCAGTCCATTTCGAGGGTCTCCTCTCCGGGCACGGACTCGACCCTGGACTGTTACTGAGCAGTGAAAGCTGCCCCCAGTACCTCACCTCGGGTCCGGGAGTGCCTGGCGGTCCGCTGGAACGTTAATCTCCCGGCAAACCAGATCCGGACACGTTGATTAAAAGTAAGAAGATAGGCAGTCTACATGTAGTGTTAGACTGATAAGCTGTGTAATAACTGAAATCATTGGGGAAGTTCATTAACAATATTAGTAGTTATAGACTCTTTAATCCTCCTTTCTTATTGGACACGGAGATAATATTGAACGCCTGGGAAACTCTTTGGAAGAGTTACTGATGCACAAAACCCGCCGCACCGGATTCCAGGACGCGGCTACGGGGTGTTTAAACATTTCGGACACTTAAGTGGTAGTGTGATATGAGTTGTCTATCGGCGGTAAGGTTTTGGAGGGGATGGACGTCTTGAGGGGGCAGAAAGTGGGCAGAAAGGATGGAAAGCGAAACTGCATGACCGTCGACACTCCTAGAGAAAGTTTGCAAGAATGGAACTGTGTGTGTGTGTGTATGTGTGTGTGTGTGTGTGTGTGTGTGTGTGTGTGTGTGTGTGTGTGTGTGTGTGTGTGGAGAGAGAGAGAGAGGCAGAAAAATGTAAATATAACACCGGAGATAAGTCTGCAGATGGCATGTCTTGGCTGTCACTCACGACGGAGGATAAGTGTTTGAATATCACATTGTAGACCCGAAGAACTCTGCAATACATCCTCCTCTTCCTCCTCCTCCTCCTCTTCCTCCTCCATCTCTCCCCCTCCTCCTTACGTTTGCAAAAGACGTTTGAAGTTCCGTAAAGCGCTTGGAGTCGAGGCTAATAGTCGATTGAGGAGAGGCTGTCGTGAGTGTTCTTAACCAGACAGTGTTCAGCGGCGTGTGGGGGCAGGAGGCGGCAAGGCAAGGCAAGGCTTTAAACATTCTTCAGATTTTACTTATCATCTCTGTGTATTCTCCCTTTGTATGGTCTTTGTTAATTTTTCCTTCCCCTCCCATGAGCATCCCTTCCCTCCATTCTGTTAAATACCTACATTCTTTACACTACATATTTCCCCTCTCTCCTAAACTTTACCTCGATCTCTTCGCTTTCTTAAAGTCTAGGGAAGGGCAGGGAGCGTGTGGGTTGTGCCGCAGACGTTGACGGGGGCTAAAAGGCTAACCTATCCTAACCTAACCTAACCTAACCTAACCTAACCTAACCTTCTATAGATCTTGATCCCTGTTGTTCCTTATACGAAGGGAAGTTAACGGGCGGAGCTACTGTTGACGATTTTTTACTTTGTGACGACATCCGGGAGACAGGTAAATCATGTTCAAGGTGACTTATTAGTGGGTAGGAATGCTGTAGTGAGGTCAGGCGTGAGGGCCCAGAGGTGTTTCGATTTTCTTCCCATTTTTTTTCTGGCTTTTTCGGGGTTAGCAAAAACAGAAAATGAGAGCAGTTAGACCAAATAGGTTGTCATAGGCTTGTTTTGTGCTGGTTCTTGTCAGAGATATTTGGGTATCGAGAATAAGACTAAGGCTGGGTATGTTTAGTGTGTTTGGCTCATCAAGAGATACTGCCACTGAGTGCTACTTGGTGCGTCCGTGACAGTGTCTTATGGTACTTAGGATCGAAGCCACATTCATGGTCTTATTGGGAACATCACCTCAAACACTTATGGTTGGTATTACAAGACACTTTGCCATCTCACATCACCTATTTCTAAAGGTCAAAGAGGGGATCAATCGGGCTCTAATGAATGTTTCCTTAGCTTCACGGTACAGAAGAAGGGTCAGACTACCACCAGGGTCATAAAACTACTCCTGGAAATGCCACAAACTCCTACGAAAACCCTTGTCAAATATGTGAACTTGGGCGACGAAATGTTTAGCAATACGAGCCTAGGTTAAACTCTCCCCTTTGGAAATATAGAACACCACCGACTGTACATCATCATCACCATCATCACCACCATCACCATCATCTTAGCCTTTACTCGTCCACAGCAGAACAAAGGCTATTCCCAGCGTTCTCTAGCTGCAACAGTGAAGCAAGCAGCACCAGCACCTACACTAAATACACTGTAGTTCATGAAGAAATACCTCCACCTCCACCACGCTACACTATACACAGGGAACGGCACCACTTAAACACTACACCGCCACCACTTAAACACTACACAGATTGAAGACGAAACATCACCTCCATTATAATACAGGAACACCGCCACCACTTAAACACTACACAGGTTGAAGAGGGAACACCACCTCCATTATAATACAGGAACACCGCCACCACTTAAACACTACACACAGGTTGATGAGGAAACACCACCTCCATTATAATACAGGAACACCGCCACTTACGTCACCCTGGTGGCAGGAGTAGCGCCATCACTTGCCGCAGTGCACCATAATTACACACGGGACGCCACAGCCTACGCCACTCAAGCTGAACGCCGTACACCACCACACCTGCACCATGATAGATAATTAGAAAGTGCTACCTGGATCCACCTCATTCATTAAACAGGTAACTTCCACTAACACCGCACGATAACTTTTCTTATTTCCCCAATGAGCTGTACGCATGCAATATATGGTCAGTCTAACAATTATGAGTCTATCTACCTGTCGTATTGTGCCGTTACTGCCAATAAGCTTTGAATGTTGCCTATAACGTAAGCTCTGGCGCAGGAGGAACTTATTATCTGCACTTCTTTCGTTGCGCAGAGGACGTAACATGCGCCCTGGAAAGATCCGCCCACACTCACCCACCCACACGGAGAAAGACGTCACACCTACAAAATTAATAGTGGGTGCTGCGCGGGCGACACAACACGTCTGCAATCTTGAACCCATTCATTCCTATTTTAATGTACTTTGACCTTCAATCCGAGAAGGTATACTTGCAATACATATACTTTCACTGCCAGATAAATGCTACTCTCGTAATAATATACTTTGACCCATGAATTCGAGCCTTAATAGAACTGTCGAGGAACTTAAATCTATCTAAAAAGGAGTGAAGGTTATGCAAGAGGCAATTATCTAAGCGTCTCTTTCTCGTACACAGTTCCTTTTAGTCACATCCACTTCATACCTTTTCTTGATTTTATGAGCTCGAAAAGGAGGTTGCAGGTCAAAGGGGCGGGAGCAAGGAACGGAGTGAGAAGGGCGTTAGTAGAGGAAAAAAAGGTGAAGTGCAAAAGGAAGAAATGAGAGAGACAGGAGGAGAAAAATGGAGGGATTTTGACAAGGAGAAAGGTGTTGGTAGAGGAAGAAAAGGTGAAGGTTAATAGGAAAAGAGGAAAGAGACAGGGGGAGAAGATAAGAGGGGTGCAGACAAGCAGAAGGTATTAGAAGCGTAAGGGAATGATGATAATGGGAAAAATAAGACGATAGAAGGAGGAGGAGGAGGAGAAGGAGGAGGAGGAGAAGGAGGAAGAAAAAAAAACAGAAAGAAAAAGAAAACAAAGAGAATGAAAGAAAAAGAGAGAGGAGAAAGAGAAAGAAAAAGAAAGTGAGGAAGAGAAAAAGAGAAAAAGTGAGAGTAAGAGGAAGAGGAAGTGGAGATGGAGGAGGAGAAGGAGGAAAAGAAACAGAAAGAAAAAGAAAACAAAGAGATGAAGGAAAAAGAGAGATGAGAAAGAGAAATAAAAATAAAATAAGGAAGAGAAAAAAATAGAGAAGTGAGAAAGAGGAAAAGGAAGAGGAAGTGGAGATGGAGGAGGAGAAGGAGGAAAAGAAACAGAGAGAAAAAGAAAACAAAGAGATGAAGGAAAAAGAGAGAGGAGAAAGAGAAATAAAAATAAAATGAGGAAGAGAAAAAAATAGAGAAGTGAGAAAGAGGAAAAGGAAGAGGAAGTGGAGATGGAGGAGGAGAAGGAGGAAAAAAAACAAAGAATAAAAGAAAATTAAGGAAAAAGAGAGAGGAGAAAGAGAAAGAAAATGAGGACGAGAAAACAAAGAAAAAGAGAGAAAGAGGAAGAGGAAGAGGAGGAAGTGGAGATGGAGGTGACGGTGGTGGTTGGGGGAGAAGAGGAAGGGATGCGAGACAGTACGGCAGACGCGAACGAGCTAATTAGAGAGATACAGGTGCGCCCGGTTGATAGCTGAGATTAGGAGAAGCCTCGGAAGATACGGGGAGAGAGTGAGAGGTGAAGGGTGCGATGAGGGTCGATAACAGGTGCGAAGGACGGTAGGGAAGACCGAGAGGGACATGCAGTTAGGGAATAAAGGAGAAAGAGGAGGCGGAGCAGGAGGTGAAACACAGGAGGGAAAAGGGTGTGATAAAGAGCGATAATGTGTCAAAAGGCAGAGAGGAGGCGGGTGAAAGAGGAGGCATGGAAAGGTTAAGGATATGTCAGAGGGTGAGATAAAGAGAATGGAGAAAGAGCAGAAGGTGGAAATTGATATATAGAGGCCTGTAGGAGCTAAGTAGAAAGGTGTGCAGTCCCGGGGAAGTGAAGGAGGCTGAGGGGCGTGCAACTTGTGCGGGTGAAGAGATGGAGAAGGAGCAGGAGGAAGAGGAGGCGGCAGGAAGAAGAAGTGCATGCAACTATTATTTGGCAGATGAAGAGATGGAGGAGGAAGAGGAAGAGAAGGAGATAGAAAGCAGGTGGAGTCAGAAAGTGATAGAAGCGTGTTGGGAGCTGATGTAGAAAGGCGTACGGTGAAGAGAAGGAGAAGGAGCAGGAGGAAGACGAGGCGGCAGAAAGAGGGAGCAGGAAACAGAAGTGCATGCAACTATTTTTTGGCAGATGAAGAGATGGAGGAGGAAGAGGAAGAGGAGGAGAAGGTACAAAGCAGGTGGAGTCAGAATGTGATAGAAGCGTGTTGGGAGCTGATGTAGAAAGGCGTACAGTATAATTATCATCGTAGGTTTTTAGTTAGACATTCTCAAGTCAAGGTTCTTTTACAGGGTACGAGCAGAGAACAAATTGCGGTCTGGTAGCCTGCATCATTAAGGAATTGCGAAGATACAGATTCGTAATGATCGGCGCTCTCGTAGAAAATTAGCAGGCAAATTAATAAGAGGTCCTATCTAGTGAAAACGAATCAGATTAACGCGCCTGTACATAATTTGAAAATGGTGGACGTGCGGAGGAGGCAGCGGTGATGGCTGACAAGCTGAAGGTTGATGGTGACCAACCGCGCAGCATAGACCCCCCCACCCCCACCTTGGCAGCACCTCCGCGCACCTGGCTCATGTCCCCCCCAATCCAACACACCTGCCTAAACCACTCCACAGACCAACCCAACTCCCTCCATCACCTCCCCCCTCCGATACCCACCCCCCAGTTCTCTCCCCCCCGACTCCCCTAACTCTTCCCCGCATGCTCACTGCCTAATTTTCCCGAGGATTTTCACTCACCTCCAATTCGCCCCTCTTCCCCCCCTCATACCCTTTACATACTCTCCCCAAACTCACCCCCGCAGTTCTCCTCCACTTGCCCACCCCTCAACTTGCCCCCACGCATTTATCACAAGTCTTCCACGCGTCCCTATACCCAAGTTAACTCTCCCTGCAGGTCCACTCTCTCCACTCTCCTCTGTTTTCCCCCCTTCCAACGTTCCCCTGCATTCCTACCCCCCGACACTCTTCTTTTATGCTGAGTACCCGCCAACACCCCCTGCATACTTACCTCAGACTCCTCCCCGCATGTCCAACCTAATGCTTCTCCCTCGCGCTCCCTCCCCCCCCCCCATCAACTCCCCCGCACCTCCATCTCCAGTTCTCCCCAGCATGCCTGTCTGCAACCCTCCCTCCCTCCCCTTCCCCAGCCCTCCTCTGATTACTGCTCCCTTGACCAGCACAGTAACCCTAAGCACGAGTACTTCACCTAATGTTTGCCAGCCCCCTTGTGTTTGTTTGTCTTGGGGATGAAATATGAAGATTTAATCACTCCGAAGATGACTCAGCCTTTGCCTTGCTCTACATGTCGTTTGCTCCCCTGATGTGCGAGGCGACTTAAGCACAAATACAGTCAGCCAAGAGAGAGAATCCAAGTAGAGAAACAGCTACTCAAGAAAGATAACTCACACAGAAGCAAACTAGCTCGGGCTGATGGGCAGTAAAAAGTATTGATTTTCGCGTATACAGATGCACTAAAAACTCTGCACAGCATTTTCAAGTCGATACAACACAGCGAGGGAGACAGAGTGATTAAAGCAGGAAAACAGTTACCCCAGATAGAGAACCTTGCCCTAAACCACGAAGTAATAGGATAACCGGCTGATGCTTACGTCACTTATGTAAGCAGTGTCTCTCTCTCCTAGTTTTCGCTCATTCTCAATATATAGCGCTGGTAAAGTGGGCGAGAATTAAAGCAGGGAAACAGTTACCCAAGATAGAGAACCTTGCCCTAAACCACGAAGTAATACGATAACTCTGGTACTTGCGTCACTTATGTAAGCGGTGTCTCTCCTTCCTGGCTTTCGCTCATCCTCAATATATAGCGTTAGCGCTGCCATTACTATCCTGCTTACTCTTTTATTTTCGTCTGTGGTCATTCAATTTCAGTGTGAGAAATGCTCACTATTATTTTTCCTTTATTCAAGCAAAAGGTACCGGTTTGGCGGGTCTGGCGGCGGGGGTCTGCCGTTGTTTGTTCTACCTTTGTGTTTCTTTGTGTTTGGTGCGGGGAGGGTGCATGGTCGCCGCTCACCCCCTCGCTAAGGCACGGGCGGTACTGATGAGCCACGACTGATATGTTCACAATATTTATCGAGGAGGTATACTGAAGGGTCACTCGGTACCTTATTATGTGCTCACCTACGCTGGACTGTTTGATAATAACGTAACCTTGATCCACCTGACCTAAATGTGCCTCCCTGACCTTAGCTGCGTTTTTCTGTTAAGGTGGAGAAGGTGGAGGTGGAGAAGGTAGGAAAGGGGGTAGGGAGGGAAGCGAGGTTATATAAGATAGAAGGTGGAGGGGGGTATTCAGAGGCTGGATGCAAGAGGGAGTAGTGAGGAGATGGATGGAAGACGGGGTGGGGATGGATGGGGAGTTGGTGTAAGAAGGTGGGAAGGGGGCAGGTGGAGGAGGAGGGTAGTGGGGAGGTAGACGAGGGATATATAAGAAAACAAGAGAGAGGGAGGTGGAGGAGAGAGGTAAGTTGAGGGAGGCAGAGAGTAACGGTGCGGGTGGTAAGATGGAGGTGGAGGGAGGAGGTGGGAAACAGGTGGTGCAGGGAGGGCGAGGGGGCTTACGATGTGGAGGGAGGTAGTAAGGAGGTGGATAGATGAAAGAGGAGGCGGGGGATACAAGGGTAGGTGGTCCAGGTAAGGGGTAGAGGGATCAGGTCGCTCACTGGTATTCACAGGATCCGATTCCCCGATGTCAGGCAGGAGAGAGCGGCCTGCTGAAGCTCTGCTCGTAATGCTTGCAAACTGTAATGCCTTCAGCTTATCATGCTTAGCCAAAGTAGTGCTAATAATCCACTCTGCGTGAAATATTTAGCTACGGAAAGCGAATGAATCAGTGCTTTCTCTGCCATAAGGTTTTAATAAAAGTATATTTTGTTCCTATTTACTGATGCTGTACCGTAACATGATAATATTTCACACGCAATGTTAAGCTTGAGAAAACAAAAGATACTTGTGTGATATATTGAATTGTTGGGTTCACAAAATTGACTAACACATTTGGTAGTGATTTGCGTTTACATCTCTCGTGAGCGCTTCTTTATATCTGAAAAATAAGCACCACTAAAACTTGCTTATACATAACTTACATGATAACAAGTATGACTCCAGTGAACATGTTGCATCTTCGTGGCGCGTCCCCAACCTCCGTGACGGCGCGGGACATTTATATGAAGTGTAGGAGTCACATAAACTAATCCAGCGGCACTCAACGCCTGGCAGTGATAGCAGTGTTCATTTTCCTTCAAGTGGGGAAAAAACGCCCAACGTACCGCCCCACATGCAGGGAATTCCTCCAAAAGCTTGCCAGGAGACACGCCGTCAAGGTGTGTGTGTGTGTGTGTGTGTGTGTGTGTGTGTGTGTGTGTGTGTGTGTGTGTGTGTGTGTGTGTGTGTGTGTGTGTGTGTGTGTGTGTGTGTGTGTGTGTGCTTTCTTCATCCCTCGTTCCCCGGCTCATTCCTTCACGTAACCAATATAAATCAAGTACTCGTAGATCTTCAGGTTACACAAAAGATGACTGTGTATATTCAGGGCAGCGGGGCCTATATACATGTCACACTATCACGGGCCTGCAGCTGTTATTGTCACACACACAGGGTCCACACGCAGGGCTTCGAGTTAAGAGTGATCAAATACTCATATGTTTAATGTTGTATAAGGGAACAGCTGTGTGTGTGCTATGAAAGGGAATACGTAGATATGTGGAAGGTTGTGTCGAGTTGTCAGATGGAGAAATTTAGGTTTTGAGGCACTGGAAGGAAGGCACTAAACTCCTGCCCCAATCTGAAATAATTGCAGTTTCAAAGGGTATGCATTTTTCAGCATACAACCTTGAGGTGCGTAATTTCTGTTGTTTTGGGCGTCTTTTTTTTATTTTTGTTACAGCAAAGGAGACAGTTCAAGGGCATAAAAAAAAATAATGAAAAAAAGCCCGCAACTCACTGCTCCTAAAAAAAAGTACAGAGGAGTGGCCGAAAGAGAAGTCAATTTCGGGAGGAGAGGTGTCCTGATACCCTCCTCTGACGTGGAGTAATGTAGAGTTTAGAGTTACCGGCACTTGACAGGGGAACATATATTTTTAGAGAGATAATAAACGATGAATAGAAAGTGGTTTATGGAACAGGGCCCAGTGGAAGACTCCTATTCATGCATGGGCTAAGGAGTAGGTGAGTGTCTACTAAACCCGAAATAGACTGGCCATATATGTTCTCAGACGCACCTCTTTATTCGTGCCTAGTTAACCAGTTCTGCTCTGCTACGATACACTCGCCTCTGCAAACATTATCATATATTATCACACAAACAGTTATGTCCGTCCATGTCTCCTAACGCTGTCAGGTGTCAGCCGGTACAAGCCTCCTCAGACGATTACAGCACCAATTACTGTCTCCATACAGTACGTACTACCATGGCTGTATTATTTTGCTTTGCCTTCTACCGCCCGTAGGTCCACAGTGCAGTAGTGTCATGTTTCAGTTTTTATGTGGACAATAATTATATCTGAAGGCCCCACAAACGGCACACCGTTCCTTCCCCATCGATTTACGGAATAACCTCACCCGTGGGTTAACCCGTCCGCTGCGATTGGCACGGATTTGGCTTTCACTGTTAGCCTGGTCACATACGCTCCCAGGTCTTTCTGTGCCTATGTGGTGGGTGGTGGAGTGTTTCCCATGTGGTATTGGTATTCTGGATTTTTCCTCACAACCTGCATGACCTCACATTTTTTTTTCACTAAACTGGAGCAGCCACTTTTTAATCCACTACTGTAGTTTGGTGATGTCCTCTTGTAGGAAATTCGCATCCAAGGGGTTAACACCAGTCATCAGCCCACCACCTCCGCCCGCGAGATCCTGTGACTGTAGAGGATCGCCAGTTAACACATCGAAAGCGCTTTTTGTATAAACCCTTATTATATGTTTGCAAGATGGGTTTTTTTTTCAACGTTTGCAGCAGCGTGGACTACTCATTTAGAGGAAAATTAAGTCGATAAATTCTCAAGAATTCACCCATGAAGTGTTTTTTGGAGTCACTACATCACTATTCATTAGTGTGAATACAAAGAAGATGGATCGAAAGGACGATGATAAAGGAAATTATTTTAGCCCAAATTTGTCAAATTTCTGCAGAAACGCCTCGTCATTCCATATCAAGGAAGGCGCGGCACGCTGGCGGCGCTGTCTCGACGCTGCTCAGTTACGTCGGCGAGGCGGCGCGGGGATGCCTCTCACAGGTTTTGTCGAGCTCACTGTCTACGGCTCTCACTTTGTCTTGCTAATAACGGTACCCAAAGGTTTTGTTAACGTCTTTTTTTTGTCATGGAATAAGACACTTTAGCCTTCTCCATCCTGCTGAGCAAGATATCATGAGTGCTTTTTTTTTATTTCTATTCAGTTGCGCCTCAATGTCCCGGTCAATCACTGAGTCCATAAATTGCTTCCACACTACCCTGGAGCCTCCATTGTGGACCAGCGGGAGACGAAAATAATACCAAGTTTATTCTATAAATTTGTTGCCTGTCAAGGAGGAAGAACATGGCTGATTTCTTTGAACATCGGGTACTTCAAAGAAAATTGTCCATAGCATTTCAAGGAAAGTTTAGTGAATGTAATTTCTTTTAACCAAGAACAGGTTGTATAACAGCGAAGACAGAAACTGCACACTCATCCCTCGAGCCTCACCTCACACAACAGCCTCAGACACCACTGCCCCGCCCCCCTGCACCCCACACAGCAGCCCCTGACACCCCTGCCCCGCCACCTGCCCCTCAGACACACCTGCCCCGCCACCCAGCACCCCACACAGCAACCCCTGACACCCTTGCCCCGCCCCCCAGCACCCCACACAGAAGCCCCTACGCACCCTGATCCCCGCTACCTTTCCCCCCAACGTCTGCCTTCCTTCCACACAATCGACTCCTTCATTCAAAACCCCAACCTCCCTTCCTCCCTCCCTCTCCCCCTCCTTCCCTCCCTTCCTCTCTCCTCATCAGGACGTGGCCCACTTTTTTTCGTGTCCCCGTAGCAAGGCGTCGCGGCTACCATCGTGCAGAATACCAAACGAAGCCACTAATGTCTCCCACCCTCTGCTAGTCAGCGTCGGGGGGAGCGGGGGTGGGTGGGTAGAGGAGATGGCACCCAAACCTCCACTCTGCTCCCCCGCCCATCTCTCGGCTCTCCCCCAGCGCGCGTCAAGGCAGCAGTCTGGCATCACGAACTTATCTAATTTCTTCTCATTATAACAGAACTGTTTTTTCGCTTGTCTCCTTAGTTGTCGTTGCACGTGTTGGCGAGCTTTTTGTATCCGTTGAGTGAAGTCTTTTTTGTTATTATCATATATTTCTTTCTTTTTTATCCCCCGTTTCTTCTTTCGCGGACTAGAGAGGGTATCAGGACACCTCTCCTCCCGAGACTGATTTCTCTTTTTGGCCACTACTGTATTTAGGAGCAGTAAGTGGCGGGCTTTTTTTCTTTTTTTTACGCCCTTGCACTGTCTCCTCTGCTGTAAAAAAGGAAAAAATAGATAGCGTCGTCGTGTACGGAGATTTCTCCTGGTCGGCTGTCAGACTTTATGTACAAAAAAGAGTATCATTGAAATCAGTCCCCCTCAAGAGTCTCTTCTGCGCCTCTTCCTACACTTCCCGTCGCCTTCTCCCGTCCTGTTCACCTTTCACGTTCCACCTGTCCTCTCCTCTCCACGCCTTTGCTGTCACACCTTTTTTTATTACCCTCTCCCTCGCAACCCTCCTCCTTTTGTCCTCTCTCCGCGATTTTTTTTTCTTAAATTCTTTATCCTTTACATTTTTTTCCCCTCCTGTCTTCACTTCTCTCGCCCATCTCACCTCTTGTACCATTTTCACACAGTCATCGTCCTCCTTCACCCACCCAGATGTCCTCTTCCTCCCTCTCCCTCTTCATACTAAGCCCGTGATCCTTCGTTTTCTATGCTATTGTTCGTCCTACTCCTCACCTTCCTAAGCACGTATCATCTCCTCTCCCTTCTTCACTCCTCTCTTACTAAGTTCTCTTCTCAGTCCTTTCTACTGTTCAATCATCCGCGGTACTCTTCACCCTCTTTTCCGACCGGTTACCATGTTCTTTGTCCTTACCAAGCTATTATTTTCACTTTCGCCCACCACCTCCGCCAGTAGCCCATCTCATCTCTCCGCCTTTTCAGCCTCCCCATCCCCCATCATCATCGCGTTTCAGTGTTGCTTAGTCCTCACCCACGTCATCCTTCTTTCTTTGACCCCCAACGTTCAGCAGCGATCATCCTCTCGCACTTCTCACATCACCTCCCCGCTCATCAACAGCAGTGTCTCGTTCTCCTCCTCCTACTCTCTCCTCTACTCCCCTAGCCCCTCTCCCCACCTCCACCCACACCTGCCCATGTAAGCAAGCCCGTCTAGCGCCACCTGAATTTTGACTAACTCTCTCATTCATACACACTCTCCTCTCTCTCTCTCTCTCTCTCACACACACACACACACACACACACACACACACACAGTTTCCGGGCAGCTCTATCTTCCATCGTGAATAGGTAAACAGATAATACCGGTTTAATATACTTTTTTTTTCTCGCTGACACGTGCACTTGGTGGCTTGGGCCAGTTCGACTGGTTTGGGAAAGCTGGTTCAGGCTCGGAAGTCTTTGCTTGTTGTCCGTGTTCTAAAAGTAAGTATTTTATTTCAAAGTTAGAATTATGAACGCCTCTTTTAGTGCTGGCGTGTTCTTTCCGCCTTAGGTTTTTTTGGGGTAACATCTCTAACATGTAAGATGGCTGAAAGCTTACCTATTTTAGTCACATGGTGTTGACGTCAGCCTCCTGTGTAGCTTCGAAATATGACCACACAAAGGAGTACATAAACTGCATTTGATTGTAAGTTGTCACATGTAATAATCGCGAAAATACACGCCGTCGAGGTTTGAGTCAAGAAACCTTTTGTGGAGTGACACACACAAAACAGTTCACAAAAAACACCAGCAAAGCGAGTAGCGCAATGGCGTACATGTACGAGGCCTTGATAAATGTGCCACAAACTTAGCCAAGGATTTTAATGAGAGACTCCATGGACTTGACTCTGCGAATAACTATTACAAAAACTACTGCGGTTGCACTGAAAGTCGGACATTTTTTTCTTGTGATTTCATTCAGTTGCAAAACCTTAAGAATTTCTTCGGCTGGGAGACAAGCTTCGTTCTCCTTATCATTGTACTAAAACGCTAATCAGTACAACGTATATTGAGTAAATGGATATTACTTGAAGATATCATAGTTTGAGCATCATTAAAAACAAAAAGTCTGTTCTTGCAGCACAGTACACTGAACAAACATTTAAGCGTCTCTTTGCTGCCAAAACTTAAGGAATGTCTCGCAGGTGTTGACCATAGTACTCTTTTTGTTTAGATGTAATCCATTGGAGTGTGAGGCCGCTCCGTCACATTTCTGAAGTCTACAAGGTCGCACTTTCAGGCTGCTCAGCGCTGTGAAGGCAGGCGTGCTGTCTGGGTGGTGGTTTCAGCGTAGGAGGCTGGAGCTGCTCACTGCGTTTAGTCACCCATAGAAACAATGAGCTTAAGATAAATATATAGGCATAATTGCTCTGCTAAATTGTTCAGTGCTGTGAAGGTTGAGGTACTGTTTGCTTGTTATGGTCAAACCTACTGAGTTTAAATCTTAACGCACTGAACAGCTCAGGACTCCTACGCTTGTGCAAATTTTGCACCAGCACAGGAGACATGAGCTGCTCAGTGCGTTCTTGCTTTCAATAAAGCCACGTTTTTTTATATGTGCCTTAAATATGTGGCTAACAAAGTGAGTATATACACACTATATTTAAGCTAATAGTCAAAGGCTGATAAGGGGTGAGGCGTATGTAGGATATAGTATCATTCTTTAGAGTCCGTGGTGCAGCGGCTAGCATTCCTAGCTGCGAATCCGCGGACCTAGGTTCGAATCCCGGCCTTAGCTCGCCACGCAGCCCAGCCAGCTTTTTTTTTTTTTTTTTTTTTTTTTACAGCTAAGGAGACAGCTCAAGGGCGCAAAGAAAAAAAAGAAAAAGAGGCCCGCTACTCACTGCTCCCGAACAGAGGTTAAAGGAGTGTCCAAAATCAGAGGTTAATTTCGGGAGGAGAGGGGTCCTGATACCTTCCTCTTGAAAGAGTTCAAGTCGTAGGCAGGAGGAAATACAGATGAAGGAAGATTGTTCCAGAGTTTACCAGCGTGAGGGATGAAAGAGTGAAGATGCTGGTTAACTCTTGCATAAGGGGTTTGGACAGTATAGGGATGAGCATGAGTAGAAAGTCGAGTGCAGCGGGGCCGCGGGAGGGGGGGAGGCATGCAGTTAGCAAGTTCAGAAGAGCAGTCAGCGTGGAAATATCGATAGAAGATAGAAAGAGAGGCAACATTGCGGCGGAATTTAAGAGGTAGAAGACTATCAGTATGAGGAGGAGAGCTGATGAGACGAAGAGCCTTTGCCTCCACTCTGTCCAGAAGAGCTGTGTGAGTGGAGCCCCCCCACACATGAGATGCATACTCCATACGAGGGCGGACAAGGCCACTGTATATGGACAGCAACTGTGCAGGGGAGAAGAACTGGCGGAGACGGTACAGAACGCCCAGCCTCGAGGAAGCTGATTTAGTAAGAGATGAGATAAGAAGTTTCCAGTTGAGATTTTGAGTTAAGGATAGACCGAGGATGTTTAGTGTTGAGGAAGGTGATAGCTGGGTGTTGTCAAAGAATAGGGGATAGTTGTTTGGAAGATTGTGTCGAGTGGATAGGTGGAGAAACTGTGTTTTTGAGGCGTTGAAGGACACCAGGTTCTTCTTGCCCCAATCGGAAATAATAGTAAGGTCTGAGGCTAAGCGTTCTGCAGCCTCCAGCCTTGAGTCGTTAAGTTCCTGAATGGTGGGTCTTCTATTAAAAGAAGTTGAAAAATGCAGAGTTGAATCATCGGCGTAGGAATGGATAGGAAAGTTCGTTTTGGAAAGAACATAAACAATGAACAACAGAAAAAGAGTGGGAGATAGGACTGAACACTGTGGGACACCACTGTTAATAGATTTAGGGGAAGAACAGTGACCGTCTACCACGGCAGAAATAGAACGGTCAGAAAGGAAACTGGAGATAAAGGTACAGAGAGAAGGATAGAAACCGTAGGAGGGTAGTTTAGAAAGCAAAGATTTGTGCCAGACCCTATCAAAAGCTTTTTATATGTCCAGCGCAATAGCAAAAGTTTCACCGAAACGGCTAAGAGAGGATGACCAAGAGTCAGTTAAGAAGGCTAGGAGATCACCAGTAGAACGCCCCTTGCGGAACCCATACTGGCGATCAGATAGAAGGTCAGAAGTGGAAAGGTGCTTTTGAATCTTCCGGTTAAGGATTGATTCAAAAGCTTTAGATAGACAAGAAAGTAAAGCAATAGGACGGTAGTTTGAGGGATTGGAGCGGTCACCCTTCTTAGGTACAGGCTGTATGAAGGCATACTTCCAGCAAGAAGGAAAGGTAGATGTTGACAGGCAGAGGCGAAAGAGTTTGACCAGGCAGGGTGACAGCACGGAGGCACAGTTTTTAAGGACAATAGGAGGCACTCCATCAGATCCATACGCCTTCTGAGGACTGAGGCCAGAGAGGGCATAGAAAACATCATTTTGAAGAATCTTTATAACAGGCATAAAAGAGTCAGAGGGGGATGAGTAGGAGGAATATGCCCAGAATCGTCCAGAGTGGAGTTTTTAGAAAAAGTTTGAGAGAAGAGTTCTGCCTTTGAGATAGATGAGACGGCAGTGTTGACGTCAGGACTGAGGAGTGGAGGGAAAGATGAAGAAGTGAAGTTGGAGGAGATGTTTTTGGCTAGATGCCAGAAGTCACGGGAAGAGTTAGAGAAAGCAAGGTTTTGACATTTTCTATTAATGAAAGAATTTTTGGTTAGTCGGAGAATAGATTTGGCACGATTTCGGGCAGAAATGTAAAGTTCATAATTAGCATTAGTTTGAAGGCTCTGGTACCTTTTGTGAGCTACCTCTCTATCATTGACAGCACGAGAACAAGCATGATTAAACCAAGGCTTTTTAGCGTGAGGAGTAGAGAAAGAACGAGGAATGTATGCCTCCATTCCAGAGACAATCACCTCTGTGATGCGCTGAGCACACACAGAGGGGTCTCTATCCTGGAAGCAATAATCATTCCACGGGAAATCGGAAAAGTACATCCTCAGGTCGTCCCACCGAGCTGAAGCAAAATGCCAGAAACATCGCCTCTTCGGTGGGTCCAGAGGGTGTACAGGAGCGATAAGACAGGATGCAGAAATAAGATTGTGATCGGAGGAGCCCAACGGAGAGAACAGTTTGACAGCGTAAGCAGAAGGGTTTGCGGTAAGGAAGAGGTCTAGAATGTTGGGCCGATCTCCAAGACGGTCGGGAATACGTGTAGGGTGCTGGACCAACTGCTCTAGGTCGTTGAGGATAGCAAAGTTGTAGGCTTGTTCACCAGGATGGTCAGTGAAAGAGGATGAAAGCCAAAGCTGGTGGTGAACATTGAAATCTCCTAGGATGGAGATTTCAGCGAAGGGAGAGTGGGTCAAGATGTGCTCCACTTTAGAATTCAAATAGTCAAAGGATTTTACATAGTTGGTAGAGTTAGGTGAGAGATAAACGGCACAGATGTATTTAGTAATAGAATGACAGTGAAGTCTTAACCAGATGGTGGAAAATTCAGAAGGGTCAAGGTCGTGGGCACGAGAGCAAGTGATGTCGTTGCGAACGTAGGCGCAACATCCAGCTTTGGATTGAAATTTAGGATAGAGATAGTAGGAGGGAACAGAGTAGAGATTGCTGTCAGTAGCCTCAGAAACCTGTGTTTCGGTAAGGAAGAGAAGGTGAGGTTTAGAGGAGGAGAGATGATGTTCCACAGAATGAAAATTAGAGCGAAGACCGCGAATGTTGCAGAAATTGAGAAGAAAGAGGTTCGAGGAGTTATCAAGACACCTCTCGGGTCGGCAGCCAGAAGGGGAGTCCTCCCTGGGGGAATTTGTGGTCCCCCCCCCAGTCGGGGACTCCGAGGCTTGGTGTATGTGCGCCATTTTGAAATTTTAATTTTGGGAAAAGGTGTATATGTTGTGTGAATGCAGTGTGGTGTGGATAGTGAGAGGGTCTGTCTTTAGAGAGCATGCTGAACTACTCTCCGGTGTTGGTGAGACAATAGGGAAACGGTTAGTGAGGACATGGGAAGGGTCTTTGGAGGGCTTCAGCTCCCTTCTCACCTCCCATATATACCTCACCGGGAGTGGCTTGCGCCCGCTCGGTAGGTGTCTTCCTACCTACTCCAGCTGTTCATCTTCCCTTTCGGACTGGTCAATAAATGGGTACCTGGGGAAACCTGGATGAGGCAAACTGTGGTACCCCGGATGTCACACTGGCCCTGTGTCCCGAGGCAATAAGTTATTACCCGCCATAGGCTCAAGGGCCAATGTGACAGAGATAAGCCCCAAGGCTACGCGCAGGTGTGTTTGTGTGTGTGTGTGTGTGTGTGTGTGTGTGTGTGTGTGTGTGACTTCAGACGGAGGCAGACGGGGCTTGTTGTGAAGGCCGCAAGGTTTGTGGTGAACCTCTTTCCAAACTGATGACGGTGGCTCGGATGGCTGGATCAAGGCCTCGAGGTGTAACTGGTAGTGGTGTAACCCATTTTCTGATTTATAGTGATTTTTTCTCTGTCAAACTACTCATTAAGAAGTAGGATGCATGTGTCATTATGAACCCATGCCGCCTTCCTTGGCTTGATGCTGCCGTTGCTGTTTTCTGTCAAGGGTGGAGGCAGAGGAAAGGTAATAAAAATGGATGCGGCTCCCATAAAAAGGGAAACAAAGGAGTGCCAAAATCGGTTATTGTATTTGTACCTCTCGTGCTGTGTAATAAATTATCAACTCTGCAGCTGCACCCCCTCGTTAACCCACCGTCACCCCCCCCCCCTCTCCTCCTACCCTAGTGACTGGCGACGCAGTTTGAATGGTTGTTAAGGAAAAGAAAATATCAATAAAGACCATGGAAGAAGAAGTAGTGGGTAAAGGATGTAGTTTTTCGAAGTTCTTTAACGGCACCAAGAATTGCAACGTCTGCTTCGTTCTTCTACTGGTCCTTCGTCCTTCTATTGGTCCGTCGAATGTAGTTATCTTATACAATTTTGAAAAGTCTTGAATGTTCCGCGTGCAAGCAAAGCAAATTAAACGCCGCAGATATTAATGACGGGAAAGACAACGAGACGTGCCCCTTTGTCAAGCGTTAATTTCCCTCCATCAGCTCGTTTGAAGATCACTCGAATGGCAGCAGTGTGACGTGTAATTTGTAAGTCAAAATATGTTGATGGTAAAACTGCTTGACTGTTAGATAGGTCCACTGCTTTCTTTCCTCGCTTGGATAAATAACATTGGGTATACATTTCCTTAATCTCTTTCTTGTAATGTTGTGTGACGGTTTGCCGCGTTGTTGTTAGACTAGATAAGCGTGTGATGAATATTGCTGGGGTAGTAACCTCACTCCCGCGCACCTGTACGAAAAGGTAGGCCTTGGAACTGACAAGGTGGGGAGGATGGAGGTGGCGTCAGGGTGTCGGTCGAGGGCCAAGCACTGCATCCTGCTCTCCACACACCACAACTGCCAACGCACCACCCAACCCGACTATCACCTAGCAGCCATGTACTACAACAACCAACACGCTATCCAACCTTTTAAAATTCCAAGTAAAAACTGCAGAGCGCGCCCGCGGCAACCAAAAGTTATCATCCATCGTCTACAAAGGTTACACGCAAAGACAATCACGACATGTCCACTCACTCAAATGATTTGCGATTCCAGCCCCCACCCCCAACAACCTCCCCCCCCCCTTTCTCTAACAACAATGGAGACGGCTCAAGGGCAACGAAAAGTGTAGAAAAAAAAGCCCGCTACTCACCGCTCCCACAACAGACAAAAGTAATGAGTGGCCAAAAGAGAGGTCAATTTTGAGTGCAGAGGTGTTTCTATATGAGGGCGGACAAGGCCCCTGTATATGGACAGCATCTGTGCGGGGGAGAAAAACTGGCGGAGACGATACAGAACGCCCAACCTCGAGGATGACGTAATGGCTTGTTGTCTGCTTCGTGTCTAATGGGCGTTTGGGGAGCGTTGTGTGGTACTGTAGTACCTGCACCACACCTGTGTGTTTAGAAAAGGAAGTGGAGTACAAAGGCTAATTGTGACACAAGGGCTGACGGACGGCTACACCCAAGCCCGTGTCACGAGCAGTGATTGGCCGCAATACTTGTCCCCGATAGGAGAAAGCGCCGGGTTATCTTTTCCTTTATAAAAAAAAGTATAATCAACGGAGATGGGACATGTAGGGGGGGAACCATTGCTATCTTTTTTGGGGGGGGCAAGGCAGTATTTTTTTGCTGTAACTTATTTATAATTATTATGCTTTTATCTTTCTAAACATTGATGAAAAACTTTTGATTTGATGCATCATTGTCATGAGTCCTTACAGTAATGTGGAGCGTTTACTTTTATCAACGCCTATTAGATGATATATTGTTTTATAAAGAAAACCCATTTTAATGCTTTCACTGCACACACACACACACACACACACACACACACACACACACACACACACACACACACACACACACATCATTCTCACCATCAAATCATCACCTTTTCTTTTGCAAGTCCCTGTACTGCTTACTATACACCACCAGCCCTAAATACGTTGCCTTCTGCTGCACACGTCAGACGCGAGGAGCGTCTAACATTTATTTGGTTTGTATAGATTAGTTTCCTTGTTATTATTACGTTGACCATCGAAACACTGCAGTAAGAAGGCTCATCTTTTGCCAGCAGTTCCAAGCGTGATACAGAACGCAAAAAGCACCACCGTGGTATGGCGCATCTGGCCCCGTGCAGGTGGCCCTCGGTCTTTTGTGATTTTGCCTCATCAGCTTTTCACCCCTGTATGCTCTTTTCTTTTATTCACATTTATTATCGTCTTGCGCGTCCGAGATAATGCCTCCCTCATTTCTTTTATTTTGTTTTACCCATGCAAGCTCGTTCGTCATATCCAATCATAATCTTCACAAACATAGAATCATCGTAAAGTTTATCCCCGCCAAGAGGAGGAGCTTTCCCTTAATGATGAGGTTACACAACACGCATAGGACTCCGCCTCACCTTGACCACATGAAGGACCTGTCGGAAGGTTTTTGTTTGTAAGATAAATAATCACCTGTGTGTGTGTGTGTGTGTGTGTGTGTGTGTGTGTGTGTGTGTGTGTGTGTGTTTACATGCCTGCATATAACGCCGGTAGGCTTTCTTCAGGGGCCAGATGGTCGGTTCAAGCCCGTCATGGCGCAGGCAATTTTTTTTTATAGTGGCGCCAGTTATGCTCGGCTCAAGCTGTCCCCGGGAACTCATTCTTGATTCACTGGACGGTTTCTTCTAGAGTAGAGTCCGGGTCGATGGGTGGTCTTCTGGACAGCATGTGGGTAGTCTTAGGCCACTCGGCGGTGACTGAAAAATCCCAGGTGATAGCGTGGGGATTCGATCCGACGTTGTCAATGGCGTATTGAATGTGAACCCAGCACGCTAACCACTCAGCCACCGCCTATGTGTTAATGTATTTATGAATATTCATTTGTGTACACACAATTCTATTTTGAGCGCTCGCACCTCTGTGTGTGTGGAGAGGGGTGACAGAGATAGACAGACAGACACAAACAGAGACAAAGAAGTATATACATTCAGACAGATAGACAGGCAAACAGACAAAAAAAAATCGAACCGAAAGACATATATAGGGAATAACAAGCAAAGAGACAGACCGACCGTCAAATACTCAAGTCGTCAAACAAATGTGCCGAATATGCAGACGCAGATGACATATATACAAACTGAAACGCTGATTGTTCGAAAGACTGGCAATCCAAAAGACATCAGTAGATACAAAAAAAAAACATAACAACACAACTGTTTCGGAGTATAATCATACCGTGGGGGTAAGGACTCATCAGGAAAGTCTCCACCGCAGGATGGGAGATGTGAAGGTTGTGTAGCTTTCGAAAACAATTTTTATTTATGTAGGAAAGTCACTTTATTTTTTATCCGACCAGCTGAACACTATCACCATCAGTTTTGGCTTATTAGTAAAGATCAGCATTGGCATATACGAGTACATAAGAAATACATCGAATAAATAATATGAATCGTACCACTGCAACCAATAAAAAAAAATTAAAAAAACATCGAATTCCAGTTTATCATGTTAAGAGAAAATGTTTAATGATTTATTGGTAAATGTCAGATCTCCAATACGACGTAAATTAGTATCCAGTGAAGACTTTGGGAGCTGTTAAACACACACACACTTACTAAATATGTTTAAAGCATTTTTAAGACAATCCAAATTAAAAACAAGAACAGTATTAACTGAGCTTTTCCCTTTTATTCTTCCAGACTCTGTACATGAGCATCGCCTCACAGTTTTCTTACACGTCAATTAAACTCTGCTTGAAGGTTCCAGATCTGAACACCTTCATTAGCTTGTCTCTCTATATCCATGACGCTAAAATGCTGATAGACACGAGGAGTCATTAATGGGGGCGCCCGGCGTGGAGTCCCTCGTGGATGGGAAGCAGGAGGGCTGTCAGCCCGTCACCCTCGGATGAAGCAAGGCAGTCAGGGTCAGCCAGTCCCGGCTCCTAGAGACTCACCAGAGGCGTTTCGAGTGTCAGGCCACGGCGCGTCGCCCTCCTGCCGCCATTCCTCGTTACTTCCTCGCTGGTGGTGTTGACATTTCGCCGCCCAAGAACACACATTTGACAAGGCTTTCGTAGGAGTTGTGGGCATTTTCAGGAGTAGTTTTATGACCCTGGTGGGAGACTGACAGACCCCCTCTTTGGCCTCTAGAAATCGATGATGTGAGTAACGAAAGTGTCTTATAATACCGACCTCGGTGTGCGGAAGACCGAGATAGAATGAACAGATAAATTAGTCCTTACTCAATAGCTCTGCGGCGGCCTAGTCCTGTCCGAATCATTGTCTGATAAGATCTTGAGCCACGGAGATTGTTTATCCGTAACGTATATTCTCATTCCATATTAAACTTGCAAAGTGTCTCAGAATTTATACTCATTTTCATGTCAGGGTATTTAGTACGCAATACAAACCGGGAAAGTGTACGCTATGCTGTCTGGTACCGGGAATCAGTGGTTGACTCTCATGATGTATCTGTAATCATGCATCTCCTATATAGGGGATGATTTATGCAGCACTCTATCGACTTTAGATGGCGTTTAGTACATCTCCAATTTCCCCCCTACCTTTTCTATTAATCTCCTCCACCTGTTATTAATCTTATTGATTTGTTTCGCATAATGTTTTAAGACAGTGGATTCAACAATTACTGAAGCGAGAAAATGCCAACTTCCTACTCCAAAGGGCCATATTTTCAAACGAATCGGACTCCGTTATGAATGTTTCAAGGCCACAGAGAAGATTAACCTGTTTGTCATGGTTGATTTTACCATTCGGGGTGCAGAAGGCGTGTGCAACTATCACCAGCATCACAAAACAGTCCATGAGAACCACAGCCACTTCATCGAGAGGCTTTTCAAACAGGCGAACCGAGGCGCCGATACCTTTAGGAATAAGACTTCCTTCCATCCAGCCAATCAGCTCCGTAGCTAACCAGACACCCTCCATCCAGCCAATCAGCTCCCGTAGCTAACCAGACACTCCTCCATCCAGCCAATCAGCTCCGTAGCTAACCAGACACTCCTCCATCCATCCAATCAGCTTCCGTAGCGATCTTCCCTACAAAAGGTGTAACTAGCTCTAGATTTCGCCCCATGCAATGTCAACTCCGAGCTCCCTAAAACGGCATATCTCAAACCGAGGTGATGTGGTAAATCTCAACCCTGTATAGGGTAAGCAAAGGGAAAAAGATACCCCCATCTCAAGAAATCAAAATCCCGTGGCTGGCCCCCGAGCCAAGATAGCCTTCAGAAGGCTAAATGGACATAAAGCTTGGATTGCCTCACGCAGCTAACCCACAAAAACAAGTAAACACTCAAAAACAAAGCAAAGCTGCATGGAAGTAAGGGTGGAATTACCTTCCAAGAAAACTCACAAACTCGGACGAACACTCAAAACACAATAAAGCACCATGCACGTAGTGGTGGACATACCCCTCGAAGAGAACTCACGAACTCAAACAAGCATTGACAAATACAATAAAAGCAACATGGACGTGCGGATTGAATTACCCCTCGATGATAAATCACAAGGTGAAGTGCTCCTTCAGACACACAATAACAACAAACACGGAGCGATGGAAGGCACAATGTCGCGTTTATCAACGCCCTGCCAACGCCTACGCAAGGCTATTGTGCGCCGCCCGTACAAGTGTGTGGCCAGCCTGCTGCTGCTCCTGCTGCTGGCCGGCCACGTGGTCACCCTGGCCTACGCCTACCATCAGCAGGACCAGAGTGACCTCCTGCGGGGCATTGCCGTGCTGTGCTCCGTGCTCGTCCTCCTCCTGACGCACGGACATGATTCCCTGCGTAGGGCGTGGCTCGCCGTTCACGTCACCTATAGTGACGATCTCGCGCGAGGCGCCCTCCGCGTGCTAAACAACCTGCAGGCACAGCCCCTGCTGCACGGACTGGGCCTGGGACCCCCAGACGCCCTGCACACCCTCGCCTACTGGTGGTGGGTCCTGCAAGGGCTGCTGCTCGCTACCCTGGCGAGCTTCATCTCGGGACCCAGCACCCCGGACAAAGACAACCCTGACGATGACAACCCTTACGATGACAACCCTGACGCTGACCCTGACAGTGATCCTCACCCTGTGGGTGACTTTGAAGTGGAACTGAGGGAGGTGGTGGTGGCGGTGGAGGATGGACAGCAGAGGTGCATTAACAGCAACATGCACGTAACGGTTGAATTACCTCTCGAAGATAACTCACAAAGTGAAGTGTTCCTTGAGACACACAATAACAACAAACATGGAGCGATGGAAGGCACCATGTCGCGTTTACCAACGCCCTGCCAATGCCTACGGAAGGCTATTATGCGCCGCCCCTGCAAGTGTGTGGCCGGCCTGCTGCTGCTCCTGCTGCTGGCCGGCCACGTGGCCACCCTGGCCTACGCCTACCATCAGCAAGGCCAGAGTGACCTCCTGCGGGGCATTGCCGCGCTATGCTCCGTGCTCATCGTGCCATCCGTCGCCCTCCTCCGGCCATCCGGGAGTTCCTTAATGCGGTGGGCGTGGCTCGCCGTTCACGTCACCTATAGTGACGACCTCGTGCGAGAGGCCCTCGCTGTGCAATACGACCTGCAGGCACAGCCCCTGCTGCACGCCCTGGGCCTGGGACCCACCGACGCCCTGCACACCCTCGCCTACTGGTGGTGGGTCCTGCAGGGGCTGCTGCTCGCTACCCTGGCGAGCTTCATCTCGGGGCCCAGCGCCCCTGATGACTACAGCCCCGACGATGACAGCCCTGACGATAACAGCCCTGACGACGACAACCCTGACGATGACCCTGACAGTGATCTTGACACTGAAAGTGAAGAGTGTCAGCAGAGGTACAGTAACTCCAAACACGGAGCGATTGAAGGCACAATGTCGCGTTTATCAACGCCCTGCCAACGCCTACGCAAGGCTATTATGCGCCGCCCGTACAAGTGTGTGGCCGGCCTGCTGCTGCTCCTGCTGCTGGCTAGCCACGTGGTCACCCTGGCCTACGCCTACCATCAGCAGGACCAGAGTGACCTCCTGCGGGGCATTGCCGCGCTGTGCTCCGTGCTCGTCCTCCTCCTGACGCACGGACATGATTCCCTGCGTAGGGTGTGGCTCGCCGCTCACGTCACCTATAGTGACGACCTCGCGCGAGGTGCGCTCCGCGTGCTATACGACCTGCAGGCACAGCCCTTGCTGCACGGACTGGGCCTGGGACCCTCCGACGCCCTGCACACCCTCGCCTACTGGTGGTGGGTCCTGCAAGGGCTGCTGCTCGCTACGATGGCGAGCTTCATTTCGGGACCCAGCGCCCCTGACGATGAGAACCCTTACGATGACAACCCTGATGATGACAAATCTGATGATGACAACCCTGACGATGACCCTGGTCTTGATCTTGACCCTGTGTTTGAAGAGGATGACTTTGAAGAAGTGGAACTGAGGGAGGTGGTGGTGGTGGTGGAGGCAGTGAATTGGCAGTTCAGGGTGGGGGCTCAAGTCCCCCCTCCTGTCCCGCCCGTCCACCACCCTCGGGGTGAGGAGGAGGGTGAAGACGAGGATGAGTTTGAGGACATGGATCAGAGGGAGGTGATGGAGGCGGTGGAGGAGGGGCAGTTCGGGGTGAGGGACCTTGCCGCCCCTCCCGAGCCGCCTGCCGAGGAGATTGAAGAAGAAGATGGCTTTGAGGAGGTGGACCGGGTGGAGATGGACCAGGAAGAGGTGGTGGATGTGGTGGTGGGGCAGTTCGGGGTGGGCGCTGTTGCCGCCCCTCCGGACCCGCCCGCACGCCACCCTGGTCCTGTTGAGTAAGGAGGGTGAAGGCGAGGATGACTTTGACGAAGTAAGCGAGAGGGACGTGGCAGCGATGGAGTAAGGCCAGTGCAGAATGTATAAAAAAAAGAGATTAAATAAAAAATATAAAAAATATAAAATACTAAAAAACACTTAAAATGAAATACAAAAGATTAGGATTAAGATTAATGAAAAAAATCAAACCAAATACAAAATACATAAAAAAAAAACGAAAAATAAAAAGAAGTAAAAAAAAAATCAAACCCCAACACAAAATGTGAGGGTAAAGGTTATGGATCACATTTCTTTGCGTCAAAAAGGAGCAATGGTTTCACCCGACGAGAAGAAAACTTGTAAAATCGCCACAATATTAATGAAAGTTCCGTTCACAGCTTGGAAATAACGACCGGTAAACTTGGTTAAGCTTTAAGATCGATCAAAACAAAACAAAAGTCATCGGCCAGTGAGTATATGTCTTGAACGACTTGAGAAACAAAAAAAAAAAAAGGACAATACTTAATCTCACATTGCAGTTCAAAATGTCCTTGAGCAATGGAACATCCGAAACAAATACCGAGTGTGTGTGTGTGTGTGTTTGTGTGTGTGTGTGTGTGTGTGTGTGTGTGTGTGTGTGTGTGTGAGTGAGTGAGTGAGTGAGCGAGTGAGTGAGTGTGCGAGTGTGTGGCGGGGGGAGGGTACTGTGTGTCGATGTATGTGATGCCGTGTGATATGATATGATTCACAGTGATGGTGTGTAGTAAGTTTCCTTTCCAGGTAATGTTGTGTGATATGTTCCTTTTCCAGGTAATGTTGTGTGATATGATATGATTCACAGTGATGGCGTGTAGTAGGTTTCCTTTCCAGGTAATGTTGTGTGATATATTTCTTTTTCAGGTAATGTTGTGTTATATGTTTCCTTCCCAGGTAATGTTGTGTGATATGTTTCCTTTTCAGGTAATGTTTTGTGATATGTTTCCTTCCCAGGTAATGTTGTGTGATATATTTCCTTTCCAGGTAATGTTGTGTGATATGATTCCTTTCCAGGTAATGTTGTGTGATATGTTTCCTTTCCAGGTAATGTTGTGTGATATGTTTCCTTTCCAGGTAATGTTGTGTGATATATTTCCTTTCCAGGTAATGTTGTGTGATATGTTTCCTTTCCAGGTAATGTTGTGTGATATGTTTCCTTTCCAGGTAATATTGTGTGATATGTTTCCTTTCCAGGCAATGTTGTGTGATATGTTTCCTTTTCAGGTAATGTTGTGTGATATATTTCCTTTCCAGGTAATGTTGTGTGATATGATTCCTTTCCAGGTAATGTTGTGTGATATGTTTCCTTCCCAGGTAATGTTGTGTGATATATTTCCTTTCCAGGTAATGTTCTGTGATATGATTCCTTTCCAGGTAATGTTGTGTGATATGTTTCCTTTCCAGGTAATGTTGTGTGATATGTTTCCTTTCCAGGTAATGTTGTGTGATATATTTCCTTTCCAGGTAATGTTGTGTGATATGTTTAATTTCCAGGTAATGTTGTGTGATATGTTTCCTTTCCAGGTAATATTGTGTGATATGTTTCCTTTCCAGGCAATGTTGTGCAATATGTTTCCTTTTCAGGTAATGTTTTGTGATATGTTTTCTTCCCAGGTAATGTTGTGGGATATGTTTCCTTTCCAGGTAATGTTGTGTGATATGTTTCCTTTCCAGGTAACGTTGTTGATATGTTTCCTTTCCAGGTAATATTGTGTGATATGTTTCCTTTCCAGGTAATGTTGTGTAATATGTTTCCTTTTCAAGTAATGTTTTGTGATATGTTTTCTTCCCAGGTAATGTTGTGTGATATGTTTCCTTTCCAGGTAATGTTATGTGGTATGTTTCCTTTCCAGGTAATGTTGTGTGATATGTTTCCTTTCCAGGTAATGTTATGTGATATGTTTCCTTTCCAGGTAATATTGTGTGATATGTTTCCTTTCCAGGTAATATTGTGTGATATGTTTCCTTTCCAGGTAATATTGTGTAATATGTTTCCTTTCCAGGTAATATTGTGTGATATGTTTCCTTTCCAGGTAATGTTGTGTGATATGTTTCCTTTCCAGGTAATATTGTGTAATATGTTTCCTTTCCAAGTAATGTTGTGTGATATGTTTCCTTTCCAGGTAATATTGTGTAATATGTTTCCTTTCCAGGTAATGTTGTGTGATATGTTTCCTTCCCAGGTAACGTTATGTAATATATTTCCTTCCCAGGTAATGTTGTGTGATATATTTCCTTTCCAGGTAATGTTGTGTGATATGATTCCCTACCAGGTAATGTTGTGTGATATGTTTCCTTTCCAGGTAATGTTGTGTGATATGATATGATTCACAGTGATGGCGTGTAGTAAGTTTCCTTTCCAGGTAATGTTGTGTGATATATTTCTTTTTTAGGTAATGTTGTGTTATATGTTTCCTTCCCATGTAATGTTGTGTGATATGTTTCCTTTCCAGGTAATGTTGTGTGATATATTTCCTTTCCAGGTAATGTTGTGTGATATGTTTCCTTTCCAGGTAATGTTGTGTGATATGTTTCCTTTCCAAGTAATATTGTGTGATATATTTCCTTTCCAGGCAATGTTGTGTGATATGTTTCCTTTTCAGGTAATGTTGTGTGATATATTTCCTTTCCAGGTAATGTTGTGTGATATAATTCCTTTTCAGGTAATGTTTTGTGATATGTTTCCTTCCCAGGTAATGTTGTGTGATATATTTCCTTTCCAGGTAATGTTGTGTGATATGATTCCTTTCCAGGTAATGTTGTGTGATATATTTCCTTTTCAGATAATGTTGTGTGATATGTTTTCTTTCCAGGTAATCTTGTGTGATATTTTTCCTTTCCAGGTAATGTTGTGTGATATGTTTCCTTCCCAGGTAATGTTGTGTGATATGTTTCCTTTCCAGGTAATGTTATGTGATATGTTTTATTTCCAGGTAATATTGTGTTATATGTTTCCTTTCCAGGTAATATTGTGTGATATGTTTCCTTTCCAGGTAATGTTGTAAGATATGTTTCCTTTTCAGGTAATATTGTGTGATATGTTTCCTTCCCAGATAATGTTGTGTGATATGTTTCCTTTCCAGGTAATGTTGTGTGTTATATTTCCTTTAAAGGTATTGTTTTGTGATATGTTTCCTCCAGGTAATGTTGTGATATGTTTTCCCAGGTAATGTTTAGTGATATGTTTCCTTCCCAGGTAATGTTGTGTAATATGTTTCCTTCCCAGGTAATGTTGAGTGATATGTTTCCTTCCCAGGTATTGTTGTGTGGTATGTTTCCTTCCCAGATAATGTTGTGTGATATGTTTCCTTTCCAGGTAGTGTTCTGTTATATGTTTCCTTTCCATTTAATGTTGTGTGATATGTTTCCTTTCCAGGTAATGTTGTGTGATATGTTTCCTTCCCAGGTAATGTCATGTGATATGTTTCCTTCCCAGGTAATGTTGTGTGAGATGTTCCCTTTCCATTTAATGTTGTGTGATATATTTCCTTTCCAGGTAATGTTGTGTGATATGTTTCCTTTTCAGGTAATGTTTTGTGATATGTTTCCTTCCAAGGTAATGTTGTGTGATATGTTTCCTTTCCAGGTAATGTTATGTGATATGTTTTATTTCCAGGTAATGTTGTGTGATATGTTTCCTTTCCAGGTAATATTGTGTGATATGTTTCCTTTCCAGGTAATGTTGTAAGATATGTTTCCTTTCCAGGTAATGTCATGTGATATGTTTCCTTCCCAGGTAATGTTGTGTGAGATGTTCCCTTTCCATTTAATGTTGTGTGATATGTTTTCTTTCCAGGTAATGTCATGTGATATGTTTCATTCCCAGGTAATGTTGAGTGATATGTTTCCTTCCCAGGTAATGTTGTGTGATATGTTTATTTCCCAGGTAATGTTGTGTGATATGTTTTCTTTTCAGGTAATGTTGAGTGATATGTTTCCTTCCCAGGTAATGTTGTGTGATATGTTTCCTTTCCAGGTAATATTGCGTGATATATTTCCTTTCCAGGTAATGTTCTGTGATATGGTTCCTTTCCAGGTAATGCTGTGTGATATATTTCCTTTCCAGGTAATGTTGTGTGATATGTTACCTTTCCAGGTAATGTTGTGTGATATGTTTCCTTTCAAGGTAATGTTGGGTTATATTTCCTTTCCAGGTAATGTTGTGATATATTTCCTTTCAGGTAATGTTGTGTGATATATTTCTTTCCAGGTAATGTTGTGTGATATGTTCCTTTCCAGGTAATATTGTGATATATTTCCTTTCCAGGTAATGTTGTGTGATATGTTTCCTTTCCAGGTAATATTGTGTTATATGTTTCTTTCCAGGTAATATTGTGATATGTTTCCTTTCCAGGTAATGTTATGTGATATGTTTCCTTTCAGGTAATGTTGTGTGATATGTTTCCTTTCCAGGTAATATTGTGTGATATGCTTCTTTCCAGGTAATATTATGTTATATGTTTCCTTCTCAGCTAATGTTGTGTGATATGTTTCCTTTCCAGGTAATGTTGTGTGATATGTTTCCTTTCCAGGTAATATTGTGTGATATGTTTCCTTTCAGGTAATGTAGAGTGATATGTCTCCTTTCCAGGTTATATTGTGTGATATATTTCCTTTCCAGGTAATATTGTGTAATATGTTTCCTTTCCAGGTAATATTGCGTAATATGTTTCCTTTCCAGGTAATATTGTGTAATATGTTTCCTTTCCAGGTAATGTTGTGTGATATGTTTCCTTTCCAGGTAATATTGTGTTATATCTTTCCTTTCAGGTAATATTGTGTAATATGTTTCTTTCCAGGTAACGTTGTGTGATGTTTCCTTTCCAGGTAATATTGTGTGATATGTTTCCTTTCCAGGTAATATTGTGTGATATATTTCCTTTTCAGGTAATGTTTTGTGATATGTTTCCTTTTCAGGTAATGTTTTGTGATATGTTTTCTTCCCAGGTAATGTTGTGTGATATATTCCTTTCCAGGTAATGTTGTGTGATATATTTCCTTTCAGGTAATGTTGTGTGATATGTTTCTTTCCAGGTAATGTTGTGTGATATGTTTCTTTCCAGGTAATGTTGTGTGATATGTTTCCTTTCCAGGTAATGTTGTGTGATAGTTTTTCCATGTAATGTTGTGTGATATGTTTCCTTTCCAGGTAATGTTGTGTGATATGTTTCTTTCCAGGTAATGTTGTGTGATATGTTTCTCTCCAGGTAATGTTGTGTGATATGTTTTCCTTCAGGTAATGTTGTTCGATATATTTCCTTTCCAGGTAATGTTGTGTGATATGTTTCCTTTCAGGTAATGTTGTGTGATATATTTCTTTCCAGGTAATGTTGTGTGATATGTTTCCTTCCCAGGTAATGTTGTGTGATATGTTTCCTTCCCAGGTAATGTTGTGTGATATGTTTCCTTCCCAGGTAATGTTGTGTGATATGTTTCCTTTTCAGGAAATGTTGTGTTATATGTTGTCTTTCCAGGTAATGTCATGTGATATGTTTCCTTCCTAGGTAATGTTGAGTGATATGTTTCCTTCCCAGGTAATGTTGTGTGATATGTCTCCTTTCCAGATAATATTGTGTGATATGTTTCCTTTCCAGGTAATGTTCTGTGATATGTTTCCTTCCCAGGTAATGTTGTGTGATATGTTTCCTTCCCAGGTAATGTTGTGTGATATGTTTCCTTTCCAGGTAATGTTGTGTTATATGTTTCCTTCACAGGTAATGTTGTGTGATATGTATCCTTTCCATTTAATATTTTGTGATATGTTTCCTTCCCAGGTAATGTTGAGTGATATGTTTCCTTTCCATTTAATATTTTGTGATATGTATCCCTCCCAGGTAATGTTGTGTGATATGTTTCCTTTCCACTTAATGTTGTGTGATATGTATCCCTCCCAGGTAATATTGTGTTATATGTTTCCTTTCCATTTAATGTTGTGTGATATATATCCCTCCCAGGTAATGTTGTGTGATATGTTTCCTTTCCATTTAATGTTTTGTGATATGTTTCCTCCCCATGTAATGTTGTGTGATATGTTTCCTTTTCCATTTAGTGTTGTGTGATATGTTTCCTTCCCAAGTAATGTTGTGTGATATGTTTCCTTTCCATTTAATGTTGTGTGATATGTTTCCTTCCCAAGTAATGTTGTGTTATATGTTTCCTTTCCATTTAATGTTGTGTGATATGTTTCCTTCCCAAGTAATGTTGTGTTATATGTTTCCTTTCCATTTAATGTTGTGTGATATGTTTCCTTTCCAGGTAATGTTGTGTGATATGTTTCCTTCCCAAGTAATGTTGTGTGATATGTTTCCTTTCCATTTAATGTTGTGTGATATGTTTCCTTCCCAGGTAATGTCATGTGATATGTTTCCTTCCCAGGTAATGTTGTGTGAGATGTACCCTTTCAATTTAATGTTGTGTTATATGTTACCTCCCCAGGTAATGTTGTGTGATATGTTTCCTTTCTAGGTAATGTTGTGTGATATGTTTCCTTTCCAGGTAATTTTGTGTGATATGTTTCCTTCCCAGATAATGTTGTGTGATATGTTTTCTTTCCAGGTAATGTTGTGTGATATGTTTCCTTCCCAGGTAACGTTATGTTATATGTTTCCTTCCAGGTAATGTTGTGATATATTTCTTTTCAGGTAATGTTGTGTGATATTTCTCCTTTCAATTTAATGTTGTGTGATATGTTTCCTTTCCAGGTAATGTTGAGTGATATGTTTCCTTCCTAGTTAATGTTGAGTGATATGTTTCCTTCCCAGGTAATGTTGTGTGATATGTTTCCTTTCCAGGTAATCTTGTGTTATATGCTTCCTTTCCAGGTAATGTTGTGTTATATGTTTCCTTTCCAGGTAATGTTGAGTGATATGTTTCCTTTCCAGGTAATGTTGAGTGATATGTTTCCCTTCCAGGTAATGTTGAGTGATATGTTTCCTTCCCAGGTAATGTTGTGTGATATGTTTCCTTCAGGTAATGTTGTGTTATATGTTTTCTTTCAGGTAATGTTGTGTGATATGTTTCTACCCAGGTAATGTTGTGATATGTTTCCTTCCAGGTAATGTTGTGTGATATGTTTCCTTCCAGGTAACGTTATGTTATATGTTTCTTCCCAGGTAATGTTGTGTGATATGTTCCTTTCAGGTAATGTTGTGTGATATGTTTCCTTTCCAGGTAATGTTATGTGATATGTTTCCCTTTTCAGGTAATGTTCTGTGATATGTTTCCTTCCAGGTAATGTTGTGTGATATATTTCCAGGTAATGTTGTGATATGTTTCTTTTCAGGTAATGTTGTGTGATATGTTTCCTTTCCAGGTAATGTTGTGTGATATGTTTCTTGCAGGTAATGTTGTGTGATATGTTTTGCTACTAGTATATTTTCCATTTAATGTTGCGTGATATGTTTCCCTTCCATTTAATGTTGTGTGATATGTTTTCTTTCTAGGTAAAGTTGTGTGATATGTTTTCTTTCCAGGTAATGTTGTGTGATATGTTTCTTTCCCAGATAATGTTTAGTGATGTATTTCCTTTCCATTTAATGTTGATGATATGTTTCCTTTCAGGTAATGTTGTGTGATATTTCCTTTCAGGTAATGTTGTGATATGTTTCCTTTTCAGGTAATGTTGTGTGATATGTTTCCTTTCCATTTAATGTTGAGTGATTTGTTTCCTTTCCATTTAATGTTGAGTGATATGTTTTTGCTTTCAAAGTAATATTGTATGATATGTTTCCTTTCATTTCTTTAGGTGATATGTTTACTTTCCAGGTAATGTTAAGTGATATGTTTTTTGCTTTCCAGGTAATGTTGTGTGATATGTTTCCTTTCCATTTAATGTTGAGTGATATGTTTACTTTCCAGGTAATGTTGTGTGATATGTTTCCTTTCCATTTAATGTTGAGTGATAGGTTTTTGCTTTCCAGGTAATGTTGTGTGATATGTTTCGTTTCCATTTAATGTTGAGTGATATGTTTCCTTCCCAGGTAATGTTGTGTAATATGTTTCATTCCCAGGTAAAGCTGTGTGATATATTTCCTTTCCATTTAATGTTGTGTGATATGTTTCCTTTATATTTAATGTTATGTGATATGTTTCAAAGGTAATGATACTTTCTCCCTAGGTAATGTTGGGTGATATGTTTCCTTCTAGGTATCGTTATGTGATATGTTTCCTTCAGGTAATGTTGTGATATATTTCCTTTCAGGTAATAATGTGTGATATGTTCCTTCCCAGGTAACGTTATGTGATATATTTCCTTCCCAGGTAATGTTGTGTGACATATTTCATTGCAAGGTAATGTTGAGTGATATGTTTTCTTCCCAGGTAATGTTGAGTGATATGTATTTTCAACGTAATGTTGTGTGAAATGTTACCTTCCCAAATAATATTGTGTGATATGTTTCCTTCCCATATAATGTTGTGTGGATATGTTTCTTACCCAAAGGTAATGTTGTATGATATGTTTCCTTGCAAGGTAATGTTAATGATATGTTTCCACCAGATAATATTGTGTGATATGTTTCCCTTTCCAGGTAATGCTGTGATATCTTTCTTTCCATTTAATGTTGTGTGATATATGTATCCTTCCAAGTAATGTTGTGTGATATGTTTCCTTTCATTTAATATTGTGTGGTATGTTTCCATCCCAGGTAATGTAATGTGATATATTTCCTTCAGGTAATGCTGAGATATTTTCATCTAATGTTGTGATATTTTTTCTTTCCAGGTAATGTCATGTGATATGTTTCCTTCAAATGTGTTGATGATTTGTTTCCTTCCCAGGTAATGTTGTGTGATATGTTTTCTTTCAGGTAATGTTTATTGGATATGTTTCCTTCCAAGTAATGTTGTGTGATATGTTTCTTTCCCAGGGTAGTTGCGTAATTTGTTTCCTTTCCGATAATGTTGTAGGATATGCTTTTCTTTCAAGGTATTGTTGTGATATGTTTCCTCTCAAGTAATGTTAGGTGATATGTTTCCTTCCCAGGTAATATTGAGTGATATGTTTCCTTTCAGGTAATGTTGTGTGATATGTTTCTTTCCCAGATAATGTGTCGCAGTATGTTTCCTTTCCAAGGTAATGCTGTATGATATATTTCTTTCTGAGGTAATGTTGTGTGATATGTTTCACTTTCAAGGTAATGTTGGGTGATATGTTTCCTTCATATGTGACCTGATATGCTGATATATTTTCCTTCCAGGTATGCCTTGTGATATGTTTCCTTCCAGGTAATGTTGTGTGATATGTTTTCCTTCCCATGAAATGTTGTATTATGTTTCCTTCAGGTAATGTCATGTGATATATTTTCCTTCCCAGAGGTAATGTTATTGTGATATGTGTCCTTCCATGTAATGTTGTGTAATGTATTTCCTTCATATGATGTTGTGTGATATATTTCCTTCCCATATAATGTTGTGTGATATGTTTCCTTTCCAGGTAATATTGTGTGATATGTTTTCTTTTCAGGTAATGTTGTGTGATATGTTTCCTTTCCATTTAATGTTGTGGGATATGTTTCCTTCCCAGGTAATGTCGTGTGGTACGTTTCCTTTCCATTTAATGTTGTGGTATATGTTTCCTTCCCATGGAATGTTGTGTTATATGTTTCCTTTCCGTTTAATGTTGGGTGATATGTTTCCTTTATTATTTAATGTTGTGTGATATGTTTCCTTCCCAGGTAATATCATGTTATATGTTTCCTTACCAGGTAATGTTGTGTGAAATGTTTTCTTTCCAGGTAATGTTGTGTGATATGTTTCCTTTCCAGGTAGTGTTGTGTGATATGTTTCCTTCCCAGGTAATGTTGTGTAAATGAAATATTTCTTTCCAGAGTAATATTGTTATGATATTCTTCTTTCCAGGGGTAGTGTTGTGTGATATGTTTCCTTCCCAGAGTAATGGCGTGTGATAATGTTTCCTTCCCAGGTAATGTTTGTGATATGTTTCTTTCAGGTAATGTTGGTGATATATTACCTTTCATTTAATGTTGTGTGGCATGTATCCTTCCAGAATGTGTAATGCCGTGTGATATGTTTCCTTTCCATTTATGTTTATGTGATATATTTCCTTCCCAGGTAATGTTGAGGCGATATATTTTCTTTCAGGAAGGTATTTTTGTGAGATATTCCTTTCCATTTTAATGTTGGTGATATGTATCCTTCCCAGGAAATGTTGTGTGATATATTTCCTTTCCAGGCAATATTGTGTGATATGTCCCTTCTTGGAAGTAATGTTGTGTGATATGTTTCCCTTCCAGAGTAATGTTGTTAGCAGTATGTTTCCTTCCAGGTAATGTTGTGTGATATGTTTCCTTCCCAAATGATATTGTGATATATTTTTTTTTTTCCTTCTAGGTAATGTTGTGGCGTGTTTCTTCAGAGTAATGTTGTGTGATATGTTTCCTTCCCAGGTAATGTTGTATATGTTTTTATTAATGTTGTGTGATATGTTTCTTCCAGGTAATGTTGTGTATATATATATATATATATATATATATATATATATATATATATATATATATATATATATATATATATATATATATATATATATTTTTATAGAAATCTACGTTAGTATATATATTTGAAAACAATTTACATTGTTTTTATATGTATTTTGCATATCTATTTCATACAAGTTTACCTTATATTGTATGTGTTTTATATATTTATTTTAATACAAATTTAATTTTTTATGTGTATTTTGGTATATATATTTTAAAAAAAAATGCGTTATTTTATGGGTATTTTGCCTTTTTATTTTCATATAAATTTACATTATTTTATTAATATTCTGTGTAGTTATTTTGATACGATTTTACATTATTCTATTTGTGTTTTGTATATATTTTTTTATACAAATTTACGTTATTTTAAGTGTATTTGTTTATGTCTTTCATTCAAATTTACATTATTTTATGTATATTTTGTATATGCATTTCAATACAAATTTAACAAATTTTATGTGTATTTTATATATATTCATATAGAAATCAACGTTATTTTATGTGTATTCGTATATATATTTTGAAACAAATTTACACTGTTTTATGTGTATTTTTCAATACAAATTTACCTTATTGTATGTGCATTTTGTATATTAATTTTAATACAAATTTAATTATTCTATGTATATTTTTGTATACGTATTTTTAAAAAAATATGCTTTATTTTATGGGTATTTTGCATCTTTATTTTCATACAAATTTAAATTATTTTATTGATATTCTGTGTACTTATTTTGATACAATTTTACATTATTCTATGTATAACAAAAATAAATACAGAATACACAAAAAATGATATGCAAAATACATATAAACAATGTAAATTTGTTTCAAAATATATATACGAATACACATGAAATAAGGTAGATTTCTATAAAAAAAAATATATATATTCAAAATACACATTAAATTAAGTAAATACGTATAAAAAATGTATACAAAATACACATAAAATAATATAAATTAGTATCAAAATAAATAAACAAAATACCAATAAAAGAATGTGTATTTGTATAAATATATATATACAAAATACACATTAAATAATATAAATTTGTTTAAAACTATACAAAATACACATGAAATGATGTAAATACGTTTTTTTTTTTTTTTTTTTTTTTTTTACAGCAAAGGAGACGATTCAAGGGCACACAAAAAACAAACATTAATAAAAAAAAAGCCCGCTAGTCACTGCTCCTAAAAAGAATCCAAAGAGGTGGCCGAAAGATAGGTCAGTTTCGGGAGGAGAGGTGTCCTGATACCCTCCTCTTGAAAGAGTTTAAGTCGTAGGCAGGAGGAAATACAGATGAAGGAAGATTGTTCCAGAGTTTACCAGCGTGAGGGATGAAAGAGTGAAGATGCTGGTTAACTCTTGCATAAGGGGTTTGGACAGTATAGGGATGAGCATGAGTAGAAAGTCGAGTGCAGCGGGGCCGCGGGAGGGGGGGAGGCATGCAGTTAGCAAGTTCAGAAGAGCAGTCAGCGTGGAAATATCGATAGAAGATAGAAAGAGAGGCAACATTGCGGCGGAATTTAAGAGGTAGAAGACTATCAGTATGAGGAGGAGAGCTGATGAGACGAAGAGCCTTAGCCTGAACTCTGTCCAGAAGAGCTGTGTGGAGCCCCCACACATGAGATGCATACTCCATACGAGGGCGGACAAGGCCCCTGTATATGGACAGCAACTGTGCAGGGGAGAAGAACTGGCGGAGACGGTACAAAACGCCCAACCTCGAGGAAGCTGATTTAGTAAGAGATGAGATATGAAGTTTCCAGTTGAGATTTTGAGTTAAGGATAGACCGAGAATGTTTAGTGTTGAGGAAGGTGATAGCTGGGTGTTGTCAAATAATAGGGGATAGTTGTTTGGAAGATTGTGTCGAGTGGATAGGTGGAGAAACTGTGTTTTTGAGGCGTTGAAGGACACCAGGTTCTTCTTGCCCCAATCGGAAATAATAGTAAGGTCTGAGGCTAAGCGTTCTGCAGTCTCCAGCCTTGAGTCGTTAAGTTCCTGAAGGGTGGGTCTTCTATTAAAAGAAGTTGAATAATGCAGAGTGGAATCATCGGCGTAGGAATGGATAGGACAGTTCGTGTTTGTAAGAACATCATCAATGAACAACAGAAAAGAATGGGAGATAGGACAGAACCCTGTGGGACACCACTGTTAATAGATTTAGGAAGAACAGTGACCGTCTACCACAGCAGAAATAGAACGGTCAGAAAGGAAACTGGAGATAAAGGTACAGAGAGAAGGATAGAAACCGTAGGAGGGTAGTTTTGAAAGCAAGATTTGTGCCAGACCCTATCAAAAGCTTTGATATGTCCAGCGCAATAGCAAAAGTTTCACCGAAACGGCTAAGAGAGGATGACCAAGAGTCAGTTAAGAAGGCTAGGAGATCACCAGTAGAACGCCCCTTGCGGAACCCATACTGGCGATCAGATAGAAGGTCAGAAGTGGAAAGGTGCTTTTGAATCTTCCGGTTAAGGATTGATT
Organism: Eriocheir sinensis; assembly: GCF_024679095.1. NCBI lineage: Eukaryota > Metazoa > Arthropoda > Malacostraca > Decapoda > Varunidae > Eriocheir > Eriocheir sinensis. The sequence goes on along the minus strand of NW_026111561.1, from coordinate 316,241 downwards.
CAAAAGCTTTAGATAGACAAGAAAGTAAAGCAATAGGACGGTAGTTTGAGGGATTGGAGCGGTCACCCTTCTTAGGTACAGGCTGTATGAAGGCATACTTCCAGCAAGAAGGAAAGGTAGATGTTGACAGGCAGAGGCGAAAGAGTTTGACCAGGCAGGGTGACAGCACGGAGGCACAGTTTTTAAGGACAATAGGAGGCACTCCATCAGGTCCATAAGCCTTCTGAGGATTGAGGCCAGAGAGGGCATAGAAAACATCATTTTGAAGAATCTGTATAACAGGCATAAAGGAGTCAGAGGGGGGATGAGTAGGAGGACTATGCCCAGAATCGTCTAGAGTGGAGTTTTTAGAAAAAGTTTGAGAGAAGAGTTCAGCCTTAGAGATAGATGAGACGGCAGTGTTGCCGTCAGGACTGAGGAGTGGAGGGAAAGATGAAGAGGTGAAGTTGGAGGAGATGTTTTTGGCTAGATGCCAGAAGTCACGGGAAGAGTTAGAGAAAGCAAGGTTTTGACATTTTCTATTAATGAAAGAATTTTTGGTTAGTCGGAGAATAGATTTGGCACGATTTCGGGCAGAAATGTAAAGTTCATAATTAGCATTAGTTTGAGGGCTCTGGTACCTTTTGTGAGCTACCTCTATCATTGACAGCACGAGAACAAGCGTGATTAAACCAAGGCTTTTTTGCGTGAGGAGTAGAGAAAGAACGAGGAATGTATGCCTCCATTCCAGAGACAATCACCTCTGTGATGCGCTGAGCACACACAGAGGGGTCTCTATCCTGGAAGCAATAATCATTCCACGGGAAATCGGAAAAGTACATCCTCAGGTCGTTCCACCGAGCTGAAGCAAAATGCCAGAAGCATCGCCTCTTCGGTGGGTCCAGAGGGTGTACAGGAGCGATAGGACAAGATGCAGAAATAAGATTGTGATCGGAGGAGCCCAACGGAGAGAACAGTTTGACAGAATAAGCAGAAAGGTTTGAGGTAAGGAAGAGGTCTAGAATGTTGGGCCTGTCTCCAAGACGGTCGGGAATACGTGTAGGGTGCTGGACCAACTGCTCTAGGTCGTTGAGGATAGCAAAGTTGTAGGCTTGTTCACCAGGATGGTCAGTGAAAGAGGATGAAAGCCAAAGCTGGTGGTGAACATTGAAATCTCCTAGGATGGAGATTTCAGCGAAGGGAGAGTGGGTCAAGATGTGCTCCACTTTAGAATTCAAATAGTCAAAGAATTTTACATAGTTGGTAGAGTTAGGTGAGAGATAAACAGCACAGATGTATTTAGTAATAGAATGACAGTGAAGTCTTAACCAGATGGTGGAAAATTCAGGTCGTAGGCACGAGAGCAAGTGATGTCGTTGCGCACGTAGGCGCAACATCCAGCTTTGGATTGAAATTTAGGATAGAGATAGTAGGAGGGAACAGAGTAGAGATTGCTGTCAGTAGCCTCAGAAACCTGTGTTTCGGTAAGGAAGAGAAGGTGAGGTTTAGAGGAGGAGAGATGATGTTCCACAGAATGAAAATTAGAGCGAAGACCGCGAATGTTGCAGAAATTGAGAAGAAAGAGGTTCGAGGAGTTATCAAGACACCTCTCGGGTCGGCAGCCAGAAGGGGAGTCCTCCCTGGGGGAATTTGTGGTCCCCCCCCCAGTCGGGGACTCCGAGGCTTGGTGTATGTGCGCCATTTTGAAATTTTGATTTTGGGAAAAGGTGTATATGTTGTGTGAATGTAGTGTGGTGTGGATAAAGAGAGGATCTGTCTTTAGAGAGCATGCTGAACTACTCTCCGGTGTTGGTGAGACAATAGGGAAACGGTTAGTGAGGACATGGGAAGGGTCTTTGAAGGGCTTCAGCTCCCTTCTCACCTCCCATATATACCTCACCGGGAGTGGCTTGCGCCCGCTCGGTAGGTGTCTTCCTACCTACACATTAAATAATGTAAATTCGCGTCAAAATAAATAAACAAAATATCAATAAAAGAATGTGTATTTGTATGAAAATAAATATACAAAATACACATAAAATTAGGTAAATTTGTATTGAAATACATACACAAAATACACATAAAATAATGTAAATTTGAATGAAAATACATAAACAAATACACTTAAAAGAACGTAAATTTGTATAAAAAAATATGTACAAAACACAAATAGAATAATGTAAAATCGTATCAAAATAAATACACAGAATATTAATAAAATAATGTAAATTTGTATGAAAATAAAGAAGAAAAATACCCATAAAATAACGCATTTTTTTTATTTAAAAAAATATATATACCATAATACACATCAAAAAATTAAATTTGAATTGAAATAAATATACAAAAAACACATATAATAAGGTAAATTTGTATTGAAATAGATATGCAAAATACATATAAAACAAGGTAAATTTGTTTCAAAATATATATACGAATACACATAAAATAACGTAGATTTCTATAAAAATATATATACAAAATACACATAAAATGAAGTAAATACGTATAAAAAAATGTATACAAAATACTCATAAAATAATGTAAATTCGTATCAAAATAAATAAACAAAATACCAATAAAAGAATGTGTATTTGTATAAATATAAATATACAAAATACACATAAAATAACGTAAATTTATATAAAACTATATAAAAAAATACACAGAAGTAATTAAATTTGTATGAAAATATATACAAAATACACACAAAAAAGCTACATTTGAATTGAAATATATATACAAATTACATGAAATAAAGTAAATTTGTTTCAAAATATTTATACAAATACACATATAATAACGTAAATTTGTATGAAAATATATTAACAAAATACACATTAAATAATGTAAATACGTATAAAAAAAAATGTACAAAATACACATATAATCATGTAATTCGTATCAAAATAAATAAACAAAATACCAATAAAATAATATAAATTTGTATGAGTAAACGTGTATGTTGCATTTTTTTTCAATACAAATTTACCTTATTATATACGCATTTTTTATATTAATTTTAATACAAATTTAATTATTCGATGTGTATTTTTGTATCTGTATTTTTATAAACATATGCTTTATTTTTTGGGTATTTTGCATCTTTATTTTCATACAAATTTACATTATTTTATTGATATTCTGCTCATTCATTTTGATACGAATTGACATTATTCTATGTGTATTTTGTATATATGTTTCATACAAATTTAAGTTATTTTATGTGTATTTGTTTATATATTTTGACATAAATTTACAATATTTTATGGGTATTTTGTATATACATTTCAAAAGAAATTTACCTAGTTTTATGTGTATTTTGTATATCTATTTTCATACAAACTCAAATTATTTCTATGTATTTTTGTATATATTTTAATACAAATTTTAGTTATGTTATGTGTATTTTGTAAATTTATTTTCATTCAAATATATATTATTTTATTGGTGTTTTGTTGATTTATATTATTTTATATGTACTTTGAATATATATTTTTATACGCTTTTACATTATTTAATATTTATTTTGAATATATATTTTTATACAAATTCATGCTATTTTATGTGTATTTGTATATATATTTTCATATAAATTTATATTATTTTATGTGTATTTTGTACATATATTTTATTATAAATCTACCTTATTTTATGTTTATTTTGTATATGTATTTTGTATATTTATATATATCCAAATACACATTCTTTTATTGGTATTTTGTTTATTTATTTTAACTCGAATTTACATTATTTTATGTGTATTTTGTATACCTTTTTTTAACGTATTTACTTAATTTTATGTGTATTTTGTATATATATTTTTATAGAAATCTACGTTTTTTTTATTTGTATTCGTATATATATTTTGAAACAAATTTACATTGTTTTATATATATTTTTGCATATCTCTTTCAATACAAATTTACCTAATTGTATGTGCATTTTGTATATTTATTTCAATACAAATTTAAATATTTTATGTGTATTTTGGTATATGTATAATTTTATAAGAAATGCGCTATTTTAAGGGAATTTTGCATCTTTATTTTCATACAAATTTACATTATTTTATTGATATTCTGTGTATTTATTTTGATACGATTTTACATTATTCTATTTGTTTTTTGTATATATATTTTTTTATACATATTTACATTATTTAATCTGTATCTTGCATATATATTTTATACAAATTTACGTTATTTTAAGTGTATTTGTTGATATATTTTCATTCAAATTTACATTATTTAATGTGTATTTTGTATATGTATTTCAATACAAATTTACCTAATTTTATGTGTATTTTGTATATTTCTTTTCAAACAAATTTAAATAATTTTTTTGTGTATTTTTGTAAATAAATGTAAATACGTAGAAAAATATATATACAAAATACACATAAAATAATGTAAATATGTAAGGAAAATATATACAAAATACACCTAGAATAATGTAAAATTGTATCAATATAAATGTACAGAATATCAATAAAGTAATGTAAAAATGAAAACAAAGATGTAAAATACCCATAAAATTACTCATATTTAAAAAATATATATATACAATACACATTAAATAATGTAAATATGTATAAAAAAATATATACAAAACACAAAATTTAATAGAATAATGTAAAATCGTATCAAAATATTTACGCAGAATATTAATAAAATAATGTAAATTTGAATGAACATTAAGATGCAAAATACCTATAAAATGACGCATTTTTTATAAAGCTATAAATACCAAAATACACATTAAATATTTGATTTTGTATTAAAATAAATATACAAAAAGCACATACAATAAGGTGAATTTGTATTGAAATAGATATGCAAAATACATATAAAATAATGTAAATTTGTTTCAAAATATATATACGAATACACATAAAATAACGTTGATTTCTATGAAAATACATATACATAATACACATAAGTAAATACGTATAAAAAAATGTATACAAAATACACATAAAATAATGTAAATTCGTATAAATATAAATAAACAAAATACCAACAAAAGAATGTGTATTTGTATAAATATAAATATACAAAATGCTCATAAAATAACGTAAATTTATATAAAACTATATACAAAAATACACAAAAGTAATTAAATTTGTATGAAAATGTATATATAAAATACACACAAAATAAGCTTAATTTGAATTGAAATATATGTACAAAACACATAAAATAAAGTAAATTTGTATCAAAATATTTTTACAAATACACATATATTTACGTAAACTATATATAAAAATATATAAACAAAATACACATTAAATAATGTAAATACGTATAAAAAAATATGTACAAAATATAAAAATAATCATATAATTCGTATCAAAATAAATAAACAAAATACCAATAAAATAATGTAAATTTATATAAGAAAACATATAAAAATAAACATAAAATAACGCAAATATCACAAAAAAAATATATGTACAAAAATGCACATAAATTAAATTAAATTTGCATAAAAATAAATATACAAAACACACATTAAATAATGTAAATGCGTATAAAAATATGTATACAAAATACCTATGAAATAATCTAAAATCGTATCGAATTAAATGAACAAAATACCTATAAAATAATGTAATTTTGGATGTAAATATATTAGAAAATACACATAAAATAACTTAAATACAAATACAAATATACATATTAAATAATTTGAAATTGAATGAAATAAATATTAAAAAAAAACATCAAATAAGGTAAATTTCTAATGAAATATATGTAAAAATGCACATAAAATAATGTAAATTTGTATGAAAATATATATACAAATACACATAAAATAACATGAATTTGCATAAAATTTGTAACAAATTACATACGAATACACACAATAAAATAAAGTAAATTTTTATGAGAATATATTTACAAAATACACATAAAATAATGTAAATACGCAGAAAAATATATATACAAAATACACATAAAATTATGTAAATTTGTATCAAAATAAATAAACAAAATTCCAATAAAAGAATGTATATCTGTAGGAAAATATATATACAAAAAAAATAGAATAACTAAAATTTGTATAAAAATATATACAAAAATACACAAAAATAATTTAAATTTGTTTGAAAATAGATATGCAAAATACACATAAAGTTAGGCAAATTTGTATTGAAATACATATTCAAAACTCACATAAAATAATATAAATTTGTATGAAAATATATAAACAAATACACATAAATTAACGTAAATTTGGAAAAAATATAGATACAAAATATACATTAAATCATTTAAATATGTATAAAAATATATATACAAAATACACATAGAATAAAGTAAAATCGTATCAAAATAAATAAACAGAATATCAATAAAATAATGTAAATTTGTATGAGAATAAAGATTCAAAATACTCATATAATAACTGATATTTGTATAAAAATATATATACAAAAATACATATAAAATAATGAATTTTTTATTAAAATAAATATACAAAATACACATACAATTAAGTAAATTTGTATTGAAATAGATATGCAAAATACACATCAATAAAGTAAATTTGTATCAAAATATATATACGAATACTCATAAAATAGAGAAAATTTATATGAAAATATACATACAAATACATATAAAATGATATAAATAAGTATAAAAATATATATACCAAATATACCTCAAACAATGTAAATTCGTATCAAAATAAATAAAGAAAATTCCGATAAAAGAACGTATATATGTAGGAAAATAAATATACAAAATACACATTTAAATACATGAACAAAATACACATAAAATAATGAAAATTTGTATGAAATGAAAACAAATACACATAAAGTAACGTATATTTGTATAAAATATATATACAAAATACATATAGAATAATATCAAATCGAATTAAAATAAATACACAGAATATCAATAAAATAATGTAAATTTGTATGAAAATAAAGATGCAAAATACTCATAAAATAACTAAATTTGTATTAAAATTAACATAAAAAATGCACATACAATAACGTAAATTTGTATTAAAAAAATACGCAAAATACACATAAAACAGTGTAAATTTGTTTCAAAATATATATACGAATACACATAAAATAACGTAGATTTCTATAGAAATATATATATACAAAATACACAATAAATAATGTAAATATGTATATCAAAAAATATATACAAAACACAAATAGAATAATGTAAAATAGTATCAAAATAAATACACAGAATCTTAATAAAATAATGTAAATTTGTATGTAAATTAAGATGCAAAATACCCATAAAAAACGCATTTTTTTATAAAAATATATATACCAAAATACACATAAAATATTTTAATTTGTATAAAAATAAATATAAAAAATGCACATACAATAAGGTAAATTTGTATTGAAATAGATATGCAAAATACATATAATACAATGTAAATTTATTTCAAAATATATATACGAATACACATAAAATAACGTTGATTTCTATAAAAATATATACAAAATACTCATAAAAAGAAGTAAATACGTATAAACAAATGTATACAAAATACACATAAATTAATGTAAGTTCGTATGAAAATAAATAAACAAAATACCAATAAAAGAATGTGTATTTGTATAAATATAAATATACAAAATACACATAAAATAACGTAAATTTGTATAAAACTATATACAAAAATACACAGAAGTAATTAAATTTGTATGAAAATAGATACACAAAATAAAAATAAAATAAGCTAAATTTGAATTGAAATGTATATACAAAATACATAAAATAATGTAAATTTGTATCAAAATATTTATACAAATACACATAATATATTATAATAACGTAAATTTGTTTAAAAATATATAAACAAAATAAACATTAAATAACGTAAACACGTATAAAAAACATGTACAAAATACACATATAATCATGTAATTCGTATCAAAATAAATAAACAAAATAGCAATAAAATAATAATAAAAAAATAGATGGTCTATTCATTTGTAGGCAGCCATTAAATAATGTAAACTCGCATCAAAATAAATAAACAAAATATCAATAAAAGAAAGTGTATTTGTATGAAAATAGATATAGAAAATACACATAAAATAACCTAAATTTGTATAAAACTATATACAAAAAAACACAAAAATAATTTTAAATTTGTATGAAAATAAATATACAAAATACATATAAAATTAGGTAAATTTGTATTGAAATACATATACAAAATACACTTAAAATAATGTAAATTTGAATAAAATTATATAAACAAATATACTTAAAATAACGTTAATTTGTATAAAATATATATAAAAAAATGCACATTAAATAATGAAAATATGTATAAAAAAAATATATACAAAACACAAATAGTATAATATAAAATCGTATCAAAATATATACACAGAATATTAATAAAATAATGTATATTTGTATGAAAACTAAGATGCAAAATACCTATAAAATAACGCATTTTTTATAAAATTATATATACTAAAAATACACATAAAATATTTGAATTTGTATCAAAATAAATATACAAAATGCACATACAATAAGGTAAATTTGTATTGAAATATATATGCAAAATACATATAAAACAATGTAAATTTGTTTCAAAATATATATATACGAATACATATAGAATAACGAAGATTTCTATAAAAATATATATACAAAATACACATAAAATTAAGTAAATACGAATCAAAAATGTATACAAAATACACATGAAATAATGTAAATTCGTATAAATATAAATAAACAAAATACCAATAAGAGAATATGTATTTGTATAAATATAAATATACAAAATGCACATAAAATAACGTAAATTTGTATAAAACTATATACAAAAATACACAGAAGTAATTAAATTTGTATGAAAATAGATATACAAAATACACACAAAATAAGCTAAATTTGAATTGAAATATATATACAAAATACATAAAATAAAGTAAATTTGTTTCAAAATATTTTTAACAAATACACATATAATAACGTAAATTTGTATAAAAATATATAAACGAAATACACATTAAGTAATGTAAATACGTATAAAAAAAATATTTACAAAATACACAAATAATCAAGTCATTCGTATCAAAATAAATAAAAAAAGACTAATTAAATAATGTAAATTTGTATGAGAAAACATATACAAAATACACATAAAATAACGCAAGTTTCTATAAAAATATATGTACAAAAATGCACATGAAATTAGTTTGCATAAAAAAATATATACTAAACACTCATTAGATAATGTAAATGAGTATAAAAATATGTATACAAAATATCTATGAAATAATCTAAATTCGTATCGAGTTAAATAAAGAAAATAACAATAAAATAATGCAATTTTGGATGAAAATATATATAGAAAACACACATAAAAAAATCTAAATGCAAATAAAAATATACACATTAAATAATTTAAAATTGAATTAAATAAATATACAAAATAAACATAAAATAAGGTAGATTTGTAATAAAATATATGTAAGAATACACATAAAATAATATAAATTTGTATGAAAATATATATATACAAATACACATAAAATAACATGAATTTATATAAAATTTGTTTCAAAATATATACGAATACACACAATAAAATAACGTAAATTTTTATGAAAATGTATATATAAAATACACATAAAATAATTTAAATACTTAGAAAAATATATATACAAAATACACATAAAATAATGTAAATTCGTAAAAAATTAAATACTCAAAATTCCAACAAAAGAATGTATATTTGTAGGAAAATATATATACAAAAAAACAAATAGAATAACTAAAATTTGTATAAAAATATATACAAAAATACACAAAAATAATTTAAATTTGTTTGAAAATAGATATGCAAAATACACATAAAGTTAGGCAAATTTGTATTGAAATACATATTCAAAACTCACATAAAATAATGTAAATTTGTATGAAAATATATAAACAAATACACATAAAATAACGTAAATTTGGATAAAATATATATACAAAATATTCATTAAATATTTTAAATATGTATAAAAATATATTACATTATATATATTTTTATTGAAATTTGCGTTATTTATGTGTATTTTGTATATGTTTTCTCATAGAAATTTACATTATTTTATTGGTATTTTGTCTATTTATTTTGATACGAATTTACGTTATTAAATGTGTATTTGTAAAAGTATTTTGATGCAAATTTACATTATTTTATGTATTTTGTATATATATTTCAATTCAAATTTAGCTTATTTAATGTGTATTTTGTATATCTATTTATGTTAATACAAAATCAAATATTTTATGTTTTTTCGTATATATATTTTTATAAAAAATGCGCTATTTTATGGGTATTTTGAATCTTAATATTCATACAAATCTACATTATTTTATTAATATTTTCTGTATTTATTTTGAAACGATTTTACATTATTTTATTTGTGTTTTGTAAATATTTTTTTTATACATATTTACATTATTTAATGTGTTTTTTGTATATATATTTGATACAAATTAACGTTATTTTAAGTCTATATGTTTATATATTTTCATTCAAATTTACATTATTTTATGTGTATTTTGTATATGTATTTCAATACAAATTTACCTAATTTTATGTTTTTTGTGTATTTATTTTCATACAAGTTTAAATTATTTTGTTTATTTTTGTATATAGTTTTATACAAATTTAGGTTATTTTATGTGTATTTTGTATATCTATTTTCATACAAATACACATTCTTTTCATGATATTTTTTTTATTTATTTTGACACGAATTAACATTATTTAATGTGTATTTTGTATATATATTTTTATACGTATTTACATTATTTCAAGTGTATTTTGTATATATATTTCTATAGAAATCTATGTTGTTTTATGTGCATTCGTATATATATTTTGAAACAAATTTACATTGTTTTATGTGTATTTTGCATATTTTTTCAATACAAATTTACCGTATTGTATGTACATTTTGTATATTAATTTTAATACAAATTTGATTAATCTATGTGTGTTTTTGTATATGTATTTTCATAAAAATATGCTTTATTTTATGGGTATTTTGCATCTTTATTTTCATACAAATTTACATTATTTTATTGATATTCTGTGTATTTTTTTGGTATGATTTTACATTATTCTATGAGTATTTTGTATATATATTTTATATAAAATGTATTTGTTTTCATTTCATACAAATCTACATTATTTTATGTGTTTTTTGTACATGTATTTAAATACAAATTTAACTAGTTATATGTGTATTTTGTATATCTATTTTGTATGTATATTTTCATAGAAATTTACTCTATTTTATGAGTATTCGTATATATATTTTGATACAAATTTACATTATTGATGTGTATATTGCATATCTATCTCAATACAAATTTACTTTATTGTACGTGCATTTTGTATATTTATTTTAATACAAATTTTATTATTTTATATGTATTTTTGTATATATATTTTTATGCAAAAATGCGTTATTATATGGATATTTTGCACCTTTATTTTCATACAAATTTACATTATTTTATTGATATTCTCTTTATTTATTTTGATACGATTTAACATTATTCTATGTGTATTTTGTATATATTTTTTTTATACATATTTACATTATTTAAGGTTTATTTTGTATATATATTTTATCCAAATTTACATTATTTTATGTGTATTTGTTTATATATTTTTATACAAATTTACATTATTTTACGTTTTATTAAAATTACGTTATTTTATTGTGTGTATTCGTATATATTTTGATACAAATTAATGTTATTTAATGTGTATTTGTATATATATTTTCATACAAATTTATATCATTTAATGTGTATTTTTTCATATATTTCATTACAAATTTACCATATTTTATGTTTATTTTGTATATTTATTTCATTCAATTTTAAATTATTTTATGTGTATATTTGTATTTGTATTTAGGTTATTTTATGTGTATTTTGTATATATATTTTCATTCAAAATTACATTATTATATTGGTATTTTCTTAATTTAATTCTATACGAGTTTAGATTATTTCATAGGTATTTTGTATACATATTTTTATACTCATTTACATTATCTAATGTGTGTTTTGTATATATATTTTTATGCAAATTTATTTTATGTTCATTTTTGTACATATATTTTTATAGTAATTTGCGTTATTTTATGTATATAGTTTTATATAAATTTACGTTATTTTATGTGCATTTTGTATATTTATATTTATACAAATACACATTCTTTTATTGATATATTGTTTATTTATATTTATACGAATTTACATTATTTTATGTGTATTTTGTATACATTTTTTTATACGTATTTACTTAATTTTATGTGTATTTTGTATATGTATTTTTATAGAAATCTACGTTATTTTATGTGTATTCGCATATATATTTTGAAACAAATTTACATTATTTTATATGTATTTTGCATATCTATTTCAATATAAATTTACCTTATTGTATGTGCATTTTGTATATTTATTTTGATACAAATTCAAATATTTTAAGTGTATTTTGGTATCAATAATTTTATAAAAAATGCGTTATTTTATATATATTTTGCATCTTAATTTTAATTCAAATTTACATTATTTTATTAATATTCTGTGTATATATTTTGATACGATTTTACATTATTCTATTTGTGTTTTTTATATATTTTTTTATACATATTTATATTATTTAATGTGTATTTTGTATATATATTTCATACAAATTTACGTTATTATATGTGTATTTGTTTATATATTTTCTTTCAAATTTACATTATTTTAAGTGTATTTTGTAAATGTATTTCAATAGAAATTAACCAAATTTTATGTGTATTTTGTATATTTCTTTTCATACAAATTTAAATTATTTTTGTGTATTTTTGTATATAGTTTTATACAAATTTAGGTTATTTTATGCACGCATTTACATTATTTAATGTGTGTTTTGTATATATATTTTTATCCAAAGTTAATTTATTTTACGCTCATTTTTGGACATATATTTTTATAGAAATTAGCGTTATTTTATATGTATTTGTATATGTTTTCTCATTCAAATTTACATTATTTTATTGCTCTTTTGTTTATTTAGTTTGATACGAATTACATGATTATATGTGTATTTTGTACATATTTTTTATACGTATTTACATTACTTAATGTGTATTTTGTTTATATATTTTTAAAGAAATTTACGTTATTATATGTATTTTTATAAATATTTTGATACTAATTTACATTATTTTATGTATTTTATATATACATTTCAATTCAAATTTAGCTTATTTTATCTGTACTTTGTATATCTATTTTCATACGAATTTAATTACTTCTGTGTATTTTTGTATTTACTTTTATACAAATTTACGTTATTTTATGTGTATTTTGTAAATTTATATTTATACAAATGCACATTCTTTTATTGGTATTTTGTTTATTTATTTTGATACGAATTTACATTATTTTATGTTTATTTTGTATACATTTTTTTATACGTATTTACTTCATTTTACGTGTATTTTGTATATATATTTTTATACAAATCTACGTTATTTTATATGTATTCGTATATATATTTTGAAACAAATTTACATTGTTTTATATGTGTTTTGCATATCTATTTCAATACAGATTTACCTTATTGTATGTGTATTTTGTATATTTATTTTAATACAAATAACTTTTTATGTGTATTTTTGTATATATATTTTAAAAAAATGCGTTATTTTATGGGTATTTTGCTTTTTTATTTTCATACAAATTTACATTATTTTATTAATATTCTGTGTATTTATTTTGATACGATTTTACATTATTCTATTAGTGTTTTGTATATATATTTTTATACAAATTTACGTTATTTTAAGTGTATTTGTTTATGTATTTTCATTCAAATTTACAGTATTTTATGTGTATTTTGTATATGTATTTCAATACAAATTTACCTAATTTTATGTGTATTTTGTATATTTATTTTCATACAAATTTAAACTATTTTTGTGTATTTTTGTATATAGTTTTACACAAATTTATGTTATCTTATGTGTATTTTGTATATTTATTTTCATACAAATACACATTATTTTATTGACATTTTGTTTATTTATTTTGACGCGAATTTACATTATTTAATGTGTATTTTGTATATATATTTTTATACGAATTTACATCCTTTCATGTGTATTTTGTATATTTATAAAAAAATTCGTTATTTTATGGGTATTTTGAATCTTTATCTTCATACAAATTTACATTATTTTATTTACATTCTGTGTATTTATTTTAATACGATTTTACATTATTCTATTTGTGTTTTGTATATATATTTTTTATACATATTTACAGTATTTAATGAGTATTTTTTATATATATTTTATACAAATTTACGTTAATTTAAGTGTATTTGTTTATAAATTTTCATTCAAATTTACATTATTTTATGTGTATTTTGTATATGTATTTCTTTACAAATTTATCTAATTTTATGTGTATTTTGCATATTTATTTTCATACAAATTTAATTTATTTTTGTGTATTTTTATATATAGTTTTATACAAATTTACGTTATTTTATGTGTATTTTGTATATGTATTTTCATACAAATGCACATTCTTTTATTGATATTTTATTTATTTATTTTGACACGAATTTACATTATATAATGTTTATTTTGTATATATATTTTTATACGTATTTACAACATTTCATATGTATTTTGTATATATATTTCTATAGAAATCTACCTTATTTTATGTGTATTCGTATATATATTTTGAAACAAATCTACACTATTTTATATGTATTTTGTATATATATTTCACTATAAATTTGCCTTATCTTAAGTTTATTTTTATATCTATTTTCATTCAAATTCAAATCATTTGATGTGTATATATTTATTTGTATTTACGTTATTTTATGTGTATTTTCTATATATATTTTCATTCAAAATTACATTATTTTATCGGTATTTTGTTCATTTATTTCGATACGAATTTATATTATTTCATGTGTATTTTCTATACATATACATATAGAGTAAATTTCTATGAATATATATATTCAAAATACATATGAAATTATGTAAATAAGTATAAAAATATATATATATATATGAGATACACCTAAAAAAAAATTAAAATTCGTATCAAAATAAATAAATAAAATTCCGATAAAAGAACGTATATTTGTAGGAAAATAAATATACAAAATACACATAAAATTACGAAAATTTGAATAAAAATATATACAAAAATACACAAAATTAGTTTCAATTTGTATGAAAATATATATACAAAATACACATATAATTAGTTAAATTTGTATTTAAATACTTGTACAAAATACACATAAAATAATGTAAATTTGTATGAAATGAAAACAAATTCACATAAAATAACGTACATTGGTATAAAATAGATATACAAAATATACATAGAATAATGTAAAATCGTATCAAAATAAACAAACAGAATATCAATAAAATAATGTAATTTTGTATGAAAATAAAGATGCAAAATACCCATAAAATAACGCATATTTTTATAAAAATACATATACAAAAATACACATAGAATAACTAAATTTGTATTAAAATTAATATTCAAAATGCACGTACAATAAGATAAATTTGTATTGAAAAAATATGCAAAATGCACATAAAACAATGTATATTTGTTTCAAAATATATATACACGAATACATATAAAATAACGTATATTTCTATAGAAATATATATACAAAATAGACATGAAATGACGTAAAATACGTATAAAAATACATATACACAATACACATTAATTAATGTAAATTCGCAACAAAATAAATAAACAAAATTTCAATAAAAGAATGTGTATTTGTATGAAAATATATATACAAAATACACATAAAATATTGTAAATTTGTATAAAACTCTATACAAAAATACACAAATTTTTTTAAAAATTTGTATAAATATATATACAAAATACACATGAAATTTGGTAAATTTCTATTGAAATACATATACAAAATACACATAAAATAATGTAAATATGTATAAAAAATATATACAAAACACAAATAGAATAATGTAAAATAGTATCAAAATAAATACACAGAATATTAATAAAATAATGTAAATTTGTATGAAAATAAAGATGCAAAATACCCATAAAACAACGCATTTTTTATGAAAATATATATACCAAAATGCACATAAAATATTTAAATTATTATTACAATAAATATACAAAATGCACATACAATAAGGT